>NC_036851.1:5853268-5890076 GCF_002910315.2 Salvelinus sp. IW2-2015 | reverse complement strand
CACACACACACACACACACTCACACTCACACTCGCCGGCCCATCTTTTAGACATCACCTTGCTTCTGTACATGGTGTTCACCATTAGTATTACCTGGCAGTGGGACAGGAACAGTGACAGAAAGGTCCTTTAGTTTCAGCATCAGCAGGTCTCTTTGCTGCCTGCGTGTCAACCAGATTGTCTTCCCTAGATTAGATTAGGGCCTGTCACTGTCTGTCACTTCCAGGCCCCTTGGCGCTACAGGGGACCTTAATGAGACCAGGCAGCTTTTGTCTTTGGAAGCACAAACGAGAGAGGGATTTTTCTTTCGACTTTGATTCTTACTTTGGCACCGAAACCTCCAGTGAATCTTCTGCTCATCACTCTCTCTCCCTAATTGTCAAAGGACTAATGTTGTCTTGGATCTGTGGTTTGATGTAATCTAGGGCTAGTTTCCCAGACTCAGATTACAGTAGACCTACTTCTGGATAAAACATCTTGCTCCTTGCAATGGGGAGCTAATGCGAGTCCTCAGTTCTCAGTCACGGTTACACATCACTCAAGTATGGTTCACCGAACCATCTCCACTACACCTCCATTAGACATGCAGCATGTGTGCCTCTCCTCTGTTTGTTCATGCGCCGACAGTCAGTTCCCTACCATCAGTCTTCCTCCCACATCCAGCCTGTCAATAGTGTGGATCTGGCCCTTTCTCCAGCCCCATCTTCCAGTCCTGCCTTCCATCAGTCAGACCTGGGTTCAAATACTTTTGAAATCATTTTAAATACTTCAAACTTTTCCTCTAGTCTGCCTGGAGTGCCAGATGGGCGGGGTTTTGACTTTTGCAATTATTCTATTGGTTCCATTGWGCCAGGCAAGCCCAATCAAACCCAGCTAAAGTATTTTAAATMATTTCAAATAGTATTTGAACCRAGGTAATGCTTCTATCCATTAGAATGCCTCTATGGTGWCCCTCCCTCCTACACACCCTCTCATTATGTTGGTTACAGAACTTAATTAGGGAGGAACAGAGATGGACAGGGAACAGACGGAGAGAGGGGTGGGCGGGGGTGCAGGAGGGGGTGGGGTGGAGAGAGAGAGAGGAGGGAGAGAGAGAGAAAAAAGGGAAGCAGAGATGGAGGAAGGGTGTGTATATGTGAGGAGGAGAGAGAGAGGGGGAGAGAGAGAGAGATGGGGAAGAGAGAGGGGGAGAGGAGAGGAGAGAGATGGAAAGAGAGGTGTGAGGGGAGATTGGGAGAGAGAGAAGAAAGATGATGGGGAAAAGAGATAGGAAGAGAGAGAGAAAGATGGGGAAAAGAGATAGGAGAGAGAAAGAGGAAGGGAGGAGCAGAGAGATAGAGAAAATAGATTGAGAGAATTAGACAAAGAGGCTTCTTGGAAAAATACAGTATGTATACATTTGACAGTTGACTAATGGAACATGAAACATGTATCACACCCTCTCTCTCTTTCAGAGAAACAGCCTTTCCCCTACAGGAGATGTATGGTACTACACTTCTCATCGCTGCCTCCTTTCTTACATAATTACTTGTTTTTTTCCCTTCCTAAAAGCCCCCTGCTCTGAGGAGAATTCCCTCCATGTCCACCATCCTCTAAATCTCTCCTTAACGTAACATAATTGCGTATTCTTTCCTCTCTAATTTGGTCATTTRGTTTCTTCTCTTAGGTGGTGAATATCAAAAAGAAAATGAAGAAAAAGAAATATGGGAACTCTGGAACGGTGATTATAGCCTAGACATTATGAGCGTTGCTGTCATCCTTCGCTACTATCCATCCCTCCCTCCCCCTTTCTCTCTCCCTCACTCCTCACTCGCCTCCTCTGCACTTTCTTCTTCTGGTAATTATGATGGTTTTCTCTGATGGTTATCTGGGCTCTGTTGAAAGGAGCAGCACTACCAACCATAGACGGTGATTGTCAACGCAGGTTTTGCTCATTAACTGGTATCTCCTCTTCTCTCGCCTTCCTGCTAATTAAAACTTGTGAAAGTGAAAGATGAAGAACACACATGTCTGTCCGCTTCAGCTGTCTAAAGACATTAGACAATAGTGCCCATCTCTGTCAGAGAAACACGCAGAGCAGAGCGGTGAGTTCTTAGAGCCAGCTAACTAGCTAGTGTACTGTACGTTGTTTCGTAACATTGACAGATGGAGGGAGGCTGTCGAGGGAGGAGGGGTGAGTAGGTAAAGTAAAGTTAGCGAAGCGATCGAACAAGCGAGGGTGAGAGAGGTACTTGAACAATGACAACAGCAGAGAAACGTGGGAGGAAGGAGACGGAAGAGAGGAAGAAAGGAATAAAGAAAGAAAGGATGGAAGGAAGAATATGAACGTCTCCCCTCACACCCCAGGAGAGATCAGAGAGTGGGAGTAGTGGAGTTAGCATCTCATAGCACGCGGCGGCTAATGTGATATTGGCTCGCTACGAAGACTGATTACAGGGCCCAGATCCCACGTTCCCATCTGCGCTCGCTCTCTCTCTCTCTCTCTCTCTCTCTCTCTCTCTCTCTCTCTCTCTCTCTCTCTCTCTCTCTCTCTCTCTCTCTCTCTCTCTCTCTCTCTCTCTCTCTCTCTCTCATATAAACCCAGATGGAGCTGTACATACGCATCCCATCCTCTCTCTCTCGCTTAATGTTGTTCTATCTATCTGTCTCCCGCTTCCCCTCTTTCTCCCCTCTCCCCCGTGGTTTCAGAGAGTGTAGTAATGAACTCATCAATCATCTACAGTATGTGTCTGTGATGAGAGTAGGTTGCACCCCGCCACATCCCACGTCTTGTTTCAGGATGAGGAGGGTGATGGGCTATTGGGTGGCGTGGCTCCGTCTGAGTCAACATATGCTGCTGGTCTATGTGGGGACTAGGGAGTGTGTGTGTGTGCGTGCGTGCGTGCGTGCGTGCGTGTGTGCATGCGTGTGCGTGCGCGTGTGTGTGTGTGTGTATTGAGAGGTCTGGATGTGAATGGGTACTGAGGTCTCATGTTTCTGTTTGTGCTTTCTCTCCCAGGTGACCCTCCTCTCCTTTTCAGTGGAATCAGAGTGCACCTTCCTGGATTACATCAAGGGAGGGTGAGTGGGAGGAGAAGGGAACACACACACCACATACAACACAAACACATACACACCCCACACTCTGTYATATACACAATTTAAACAAAAGTATGTGGACACCTCTTCAAATGTGTGGATTCGGCTATTTCAGCCACACCCGTTGCTGACAGGTTTATACAAGCGTTTCGCTACACTCGTCTTAACATCTGCTAACCATATGTATGTGACCAATAACATTTGAATTGATTATGCAATCGAGCACACCGCCATGCAATCTCCATAGACAAACATTGGCAGTAGAATGGCCTTACTGAAGAGTTCAGTGACTTCAATGTGGCACCGTCATAGGATGCCACCTTTCCAGTTAGTTCGTCAAATTACTGCCCTGCTAGAGCTGCCCTGGTCAAATGTAAGTGCTGTTATTGTGAAGTGGAAACGTCTAGGAACAACAATGGCTCAGCCGTGAAGTGGTAGGCCTCACAAACTCACAGAACAGGACCACCGAATGCTGAAGCGCATTGTGCATATAAATCGTCTGTCCTCGGCTGCAACACTCACTACCGAGTTCCAAACTGCCCCTGGACTCAACGTCAGCACAATAACTATTAGTTGGGAGCTTCATGAAATGGGTTTCCATGGATGAGCAGCCGCACACAAGCCTAAGATCACCTTGTGCAATGCCAAGCATCGGCTGGTGGTGTAAAACTCTCCGCCATTGGACTCTGGAGCAGTGGAAACGCGTTCTCTGGAGTGTTGAATTACACAGTCCGACAGACGAATCTGGGTTTMGCGGATGCCAGGAGAACGCTACCTGCCCGAATGCATAGTGCCAACTGTAAAGTTTGGTGGAGGAGGTATAATGGTCTGAGGCTGTTTTTCATGGTTCGGGCCKKTTAGTCAGAGTGAAGGGAAATCTTAACACTACAGTGTATAATGACTCTAGACGATTTTGTGCTTCCAACTTGGTGGCAACAGTTTTGGGAAGGCCCTTTCCTGTTTCATCATGACAATGCTCCCGTGCACAAAGCGAGGTCCATACAGAAATGGTTTGTCGAGATCGGTGTGGAAGAACTTGACTGGCCTGCACAGAGCCCTAACCTCAACCCAATCACACACCTTTGGGATGAATTGGAACGCCGACTGCAAGCTAGGCCTAATCGCCCAACATCAGTGCCCGACCTCACTAATGCTCTTGTGGCTGAATGGAAGCAAGTCCCCCCTGCAGCAATGTTCCAACATCCAGTGGAAAGCCTTCCGAGAGAGTGGAGGCTGTTATAGCAGCAAAGGGGGGGACCAACTCCATATGAATACCCATGATTTTGAAATCCGATGTTCGACGAGCAGGTGTCCACATACTTTTGGTTATGTAGTGTACTTTTATGCACATCCACAGCATCGTACATCTCTCAGCGCTTATCCCTGACAGGAATTATTCCAAGCATTAATGATTTCCTTTCTTTAAGACATACATTCTAGGCCATATATACTGTACGTACATACATATGTACAGTAAATAGATGTTAATAACCCACAAATAATATCCTTATAGCAATACACAGCCTGGCATAAATCCCATATCTAAACAGCCTAGTTTCTAAATAACAGATGGCTACACACGTTGGCGGTATCGACTTTATTATGGTGGTGAAGTGTCCCTTCAAGTCATCGAGGACAATGCTCGAGGACAATGATCACAACATCCGTCACAAGGAGAGAGGTGACATTTCAGAGGTTTCGGGGCTTTTCAGATGTAGCAGATTTGACAACTGTGACAGAGCTCACTGACACCCTTCAGCTTTGGTGTGTTGACAGTCGGTAGCCCCCCCCCCAGCTGGAGGGCTCTAACAAGAATAATGACACTTCTACTCTACAAGATCAAACATTACCTGACCTCTATTCTCTGGGGAATGAAAGTTGAGACAAATGCAAAGACGAAAAACAGGATGGGTCTAGGAAAAACCAACTATCTATGAAAAGATATTCAGCTGATGAAAATGAGACTTATTGAAAGCTTATTGAGGCCTTCGTCAGATAGATCAGGATGTTCCCCCTGGCTATGACCAATCCTCTAGAAACCACTTAGGACCATCAGGGACCGTTTAGGACCATCAAGCCAACGCAGACACTTGGGATAAAAAGCCCTTAACTTCATAAAAAGGTTATCTCTCTCTCTCTCTCTCTCTCTCTCTCTCTCTCTCTCTCTCCCTTTCTCTCAATACAATTCAAAGGGCTTTATTGTCATGGGAAACATATGTTCTCTCATTCATTCATTCACATCGACTGCAATGGCCCGTTCCATTCAGGATCACAATAAAGGACAGGGGGGTAATGAGGTGAGAGGATAAATGGCCCTATATCTCTCACTTTCTGGTTATGGTTTATGGCCCCTCTTAGGAGGGAAATGGTTTAAACTACATCAGCCACATCTTGACAGAGAGGAGAAACGTTTTGAGATACGAGATGACTGGGAAGGAATGGGCGAAGGGAAAAAAGGTTGGGTTAAATTCAGGGCGACTGAAAGGAAGGACTATAGATAGAGCAAAGTGCATTGAATATTGACCTGGATCTATACTGACTGGGCAGGGCAATGTGTCAGAAATGGGTTTTACAATTCATTTTGAAATATCGTCCAGAGTCTAGTGGTAGCACGGCTGACTTGGGACCACACATTGGCCCTTGCGGCATGGGGCCAAGGCACACCCCGCCTGTGCCTTCATGTGTGTATTTATCTTCCCCCTTGCCGCAACCCTTTCATTCGTGACATTCTATTTCAATAAAGAGGAAAATACAACAGCAAAAAAGTTTGTGCGTAAGCAAGTGAGCCTGTGCACTGCGGAGTGATCTAGGGTATTGGTAGTGGGTGTTGTGTACGAAGGAYATGCCGACAGTAAATTGATTAAGTGCCAGCTCCAATCAAAAGAAGAAACTGCAGCAGATGCAGCCAGTCTAGTGCAACTACTGGGAATAGTTTGAAAACACCTCAAACAGTACTTAGGAACACACCCACACACACACTGCACCCGGGCTACCTCTCTACGTRGTAAAGAGAACACTCCAAGGAATGGTAGCACTGAATGCAAATGTATTGTATATTACAGAGAATACAGACTGAAGAATGGAAGGCAAGGTTGTATGTACAGTTAGTCAGTCAGGCAGGAAGAAAGGGTGTAGATTTCTATGTTAACCCCAATGCCAGAGCTTCTTACTGGACATAGGYTCTCTGTCAGAACCAATGTCAGAGRACTTATTGGACACGGGGTCACTTTTATGAAAAGAGACTGAGAGGAGCTCCCCTGCTWCCTCCTTTCTCTCACTCTGATTACACACACTGACCTTTACCTATTCTCACACACATGGCCACACACACACACACACAGCTGGGGAGGGAGGGAGATCTGACAAATCTAGCCTGGTTAACCAGACTGATAAGAGAAATTAAGCAATGCAGAGCTCAGTATTCAGTCTGGTTTGCCCAGGGAAGGTGTTGTCAGGGGAGCTCGGCTCCTCATAACTATTAATGAATACCTGGATCCTAGAGGTTTGACCYTCACATCTCTCCTCCCTCCATTTCTAACTCTGTAGTGACCACGTAGGGACCATAATATAGTGGCTAGATCCAGACACCAGTAGCATGTCAAATGTAGAGTTGAAAGGTATTCAATTTTGAGTTTGCATCCCAATATTGTACTTTATATACATCACAGAAGACTGAAATATTWAAAAAAATATTRGACATAGAAATACTGGATTTTAGTCCTAAAAAAAAAAAAATATTTATTAATAACATTCCACTCATGAGGCCAAAGGGGCGCTTTTGGTCATTAACTGCAAGAAAAAGCTGCTGGAAAGTTCTCTAATGTAAAATATGTAAAGTGTGGTGTTCCGCAAGGCAGCTGTCTTGGTCTCTATTTTTACCAACGATCTACCACTAGCCTTAAACAAAGCATGCGTGTCTATGTACGCTGATGTTTCAAGATTATACACGTCAGCAACCACATCTAGTAAAATCACTGCAACCCTAAACAAAGAGTTGCAGTCAYTTTTGGAATGGGTTGCTAGTAATTAACTAGACCTGAACATACAGTATCTAAAACTAAAAGCATTGTATTTAGTACAAATCATTCCCWAAGTTCTAGACCTCAGCTGAATCTGGTAATGAATGATGTGGCTGTTGATCAAGTTAAGGAAACTAAACGTCTTGGTGTTACATTAGATTGTAAATGGTCATAGTCAAGACATATTGGTTCAAATGTTGTAAAGATGGGAAGAGGTCTGTCTGTGATAGAGAGATGCCCTGCTTTTTTAACACCACATTCGACCAAACAAGTCCTGAGCCGGCTCTGGTTTTATCACATCTTGAATAATATAACATACAGTTCTGACAGACGTACATACCCCACCAGACATGCTACCATTGGTCTCTTCACAGTCCCCAATTCTAAACAAATTTAAGGCAACACACAATATTGTATAGACCCATGGTTACGTGAAATGCCCTTCTATCTCAAATTTCTCAATCAAACAACAAAATCAGCTTAAAAAACTAATAAAACAACACCTCCCCTATCTGACCTAAATAACGTGGATGTCTATGTAAAGTAATATGTTTCTCCTAAGTGTTTTGTCAGCATAGCACCTTTTTCATTTCTATATTTATTTTAAATGTATGTAGCTCTGTCCTTGAGCTGTTCTTGTCTGTTCTTGTTTCATGTTTTGTGTGGACCCCAGGGAGAGTAGCTGCTGCTTTTGCAACAGCTAATAGGGATCCAAATAAAATCCCAAATCTGTCCATCCCTCTTTCCATCCCTCCCTCGATCCCGAAATATGAATATTATATATTTGACTCTTTCTTATTGTTGTTTTCTTTCTGGATTGATCTCTAACGAGGTTGTCTGGAGTTGTCTCATTCTCACTCATACATTAGCGTTGCGGCTAAAGAGCATTTCATCAGTCGGAAAATTGGATTATGGTTATGTTGCTCTTAAGTGCTCCAGCAGTCTAATTGCTTGTTATTCAGCTCAATGTCGAGGATGTCATGCACCTCTCGCCCCTGCTCCTCTTCCTAAAGGGAATAAGAATAAGAATTTTCAGTCCACACACACACACACACACACACACCACACACACACACACACACACACACACACACACACACACACACACCCACACACACACACAACACACACACACACACACACACACACACCACACACACAACACACACACCACACACACACACACACACACACCACACTGATATAAGTGAATTAATTACCAGGGTCACTTAAATATGATCGTGACTACAGTGCAATTAGCAACAATTCCCATGTATTAAATTTACATTCTGTGTGTCTGTGTGTGTGCATGCGTGTGCTTGTGCACGTGTGTGTGTCTGTGTGTGTGTCCAGAGAAAAAAATCTTTAGTTTGTGCTTTGCGTATATTTATCTGGTGGCGTGTAATGGAGTTTGTCTTGTAGGTGTGGTTACCTGTACTTCTCTTGTTGATTTTTCACTCTCTCTTCTATATCCTCCTTTCAGGACCCAGATCAATTTCACTGTGGCCATCGATTTCACTGCGTCTAATGGTAAGGGATTCTAAAGGCTGTGTGTGTGTGTGTGAATGTGGTGRGCCACTAGGGGCGATAAAGACCACCGTTACTCAACCCACAAACAAAAGCTCAAACAGGGAGTACCTGTGACGTGCTCTGTAGAAGAAGGGCCTACCGAACCAGAAGCTATGCTGCAGGACTGCTTTGCTAGTGCTGACTGGAACTCCGCCGATAGCATCGACGAGCTAACCACCTCCGTCATCAACAAATGCATCGCCGACGTCATCCCCACAGTGAAGATTTACTGCTTTAGCGTTCAAAAGCCCTGGATGAACACTGAGGTGCGCGTTAAGTTAAAGGAACGAGCTACCGCTCACAGGGCTATCACAGCCAACCCTGAGGCTACGGCTGATGACACAAACGCATACAAGAAGTCCCGTTACGACCTCCACAAAGCCATCAAACAGGCAAAAGGGCAATATCAGAACATGGTGGAATCCTGCTATACCGGCTCTGACTACCTAGCCATGATCTGCACAACGATGCCTCTCTACCAGCATTTTTTGAATGCTTCGATAACAACACAGAACCCTGCATGAGGGCCCCCGCTGATCCGGAGGAATGGTTGATCTCTCTCCGAGGCTGATGTAAGATTTTTAAACGGGTCAACACCTTTAAGGCCGCCTCCCGAGTGGCGCAGTGATCTAAGGCACTGCATCGCAGTTGCTAGCAGAGCCACTAGAGATCCTGGTTCGAGTACAGGCTCTGTCGCAGCCGGCCGCATCCGGGAGACACATGGGGCGGCACACAATTGGCCCAGCGTCGTCCGGGTTAGTGGAGGGTTTGGCCGGCAGGGATGTCGTTGTCCCATCGCGCTCTAGAGACTCCTGTGGCGGGCAGGGCGCATGCACGCTGATACGGTCGCCAGGTGTACGGTGTTTCCTCCGACCTATTGGTGTGGCTGATTTCCGGGTTAAGCGGGCATTGTGCCAAGAAGCAATGCAGCTTGGTTGGGTCGTGTTTTGGAAGACGCATTGCTCTCGACCTTCGCCTCTCACAAGTCCGTATGGGAGTTGCAGGATGAGAAAGACTGTAACTACCAATTGGACACCACGAAATTGGGGAGAAAAAGGAGTAAAAGTACAAATATATATATATATATATATATATATATTAATAATGAATAAAAACACTCTTAAGGCCGCAGGGCCAGACGGTATTTCGGGGCGTGTCCTCAGTGCACATGGGCTCCCGTGTGAGAGCACAAAGGTAACCGGCCGTGATTGGGAGTCCCATAGGGTGGCGCACAATTGGCACAGCGTCGTCCGGGTTTGGCCGGGGTTGGCCTTCATTGTAAATAAGAATTTGTTCTTAACTGACTTGCCTTGTCAAATAAAGGTTAAATAAAATAATGTGCAGACCTGCTGGCAGGCGTCTTCACAGACTGATTACCTTCATTCCTCTTCCCAAAAACTGCCAAACTGCCACATCTGTCATAATGAAGTGCTTTGAAAGGCTGGTGATGGCACACATCAACTCCATTATGCCAGACAACCTGGACCCACTCCAATTTGCATAGCGCCCCAGAAGGTCAGGTGGTGCTGAGAAGGCCCGGAAAATTGCCAGAGACAAGCCACCCGAGACATGACTGTTCTCCATGTTCCCGTCCGGCAGGCGGTACCGGTGCATCAAGGCCAACAGATTCCTAAACATCTTCTATCCCCTGGCCATAAGACTGTTAAATGGCTAACAACTACTGCTCTCCCTCTCCCACAGACTATCCACACTGACTCTATGCCCATTCACAGGTCTCTACCCACTCAGACACACACACACCTTCACTGTCACTCTTACTCGCATACTCATTACTAACGCCACACTGCTGCTAAAATGATTATTGATTAGATGTATTACTACCACTACATTACTGTTCATTGATTGCCATTAGTATATATCTATTTTATCCTGCTACTGGTCACTACTACTCCTGTTTACATTACCATTAATATATTCCTGCTCTCAGTCACTTTTCAGTCCTGTTTACATGTACATCCACCCATCAGGGCTACAATAAAAAAAAATTAACTCTAATCCAGAGCAAATTACAGGAGCAATTAGGGTCAAGGGCAAATCAACAGATTTGAATCTTGGAGATTCAAACCAGCCACTTTTCAGTTACTGGCCCAACTCTGTTAACCGCTAAAACTACCTGCCGCCCTACACTGACACTCTTGCACACACGCACACACACACACACACACATTAACACCCACACACTTACACTTATACACAGTCACTCACCGCCACGCACCATTTATACTGCTGCCACACTGTTTACTATTATTATTATTTATCCTGCTACCAGTCACTTTCTCCTCATTTCTGCCTATGTACAGTATATAAGGTATCTACCTCAAATACTCCAGTATCCCATACATTGTATATGTGGTACTGCCACTGACCCTGTACATAGCTTACATTCATATTTTTTTCTTTCTCTTATTTTCTATTTCTCTTGTTTAATTTTGTATTATTCTTTTCTTATTCGTTATACTATTTTGATATTGAATACTGTACTGTTGGGTAGGGCTTGCAAGTTAAGCATTTCACTGTACTTGTACATGTGACTAATAAAACTGGAAACACACACACGCAAAACCTCACTATTCGTCCGTACTATACGTGTTGCTCTGGGTTTGGGTCGCACCCTGCCTTTCTTCCTGAGTGCCTATGGTCAATACCACCACGCTGTGCCTGAAATGGATGACCACTGTGCCCCATAATAGCACTGCTTCAGAGACCAAATGCCACCCAAAATGGCCGAATGCACCCTCCTTACCACAGTCTAAAAGGCCACACTTAAGTTTAATCACTCCACTTATTTGGAGCCTCTAGCTCAGCAGTTCATTTTCTATTTCCCACCCTTCCATTAAGCTCCTAGCCTATCAGAGTATTCCTTCCTATTCCCAGTCATTGTGTGACGGGGTTGGTGAGAGCAGGTGGTAGTTTATCTCTGAAGGGTTGAAGAGAAGGAGAGTTCTAAATCCTTGTGATTTTTTTTGAGCTGTGTTCAAATCAAAATCAAATCAAATCCAATGTTATTTGTCACAATGCGGCGAACACAACAGGTGAAACAGTGAAATGCTTACTTACAAGCCCTGAACCAACAACGCAGTTCAAGAAAGAGTGAAGAAAATYTTGACTGAAGACACTAAAGCAAAAAATTATAAAAAGTATACAAGAAAATAACAATAACAAGGCTATGTACAGAGGGTACCGGTACCGAGTCAATGTGCAGGGGTACAGGTTAGCCAAGGTAATTTGTACAAGTAGGTATGGGTAAAGTGACTATGCATAGCTCATAGACAGCGCGTAGCAGCAGTGTAAAAACAAATGGAGGGGGGGGGGGCGTCAATGTAAATAGTACGGGTGGCCATTTGATTAATTGTTCAGCAGTCTTATGGCTTGGGGGTAGAAGCTGTTAAGGAGCCTTTTGGTTCTGGACTTGGCGCTCCGGTACCACTTGCCGTGCGGTAGCAGAGAGAYCAGTCTATGACTTTACCATTTTTGGGCCTTCCTCTGACACCACCTAGTTAGGGCCTGGATTYCAGGAAGCTTGGCCCCAATGATGTACTGGGCCGTACACACTACCCTCTGTGGTGTCTTACGGTCAGATGCTGAGTAGTTGCCATACCAGGCGGTAATGCAGCCGGTCAGGATGCTCTCGATGGTGCAGCTGTAGAACTGTTTGAGGATCTGGGGACCCATGCCAAATCTTCTCAGTCTCCTGAGGGAGAAAAGGTGTTGTCGTGCCCTCTTCACGACTGTTTTGGTGTGTTTGGACTGTGATAGACGCCAAGGAACTTGAAACTCTCGACCCACTCCACTACATCCCCGTCGATGTTAATGGGTGCTTGTTCGGCCCGCCTTTTCCTYTAGTCCARGATCAGCTCCTTTGTCTTGCTCACATTGAGGGAGAGGTTGTTGTCCTGGCACCACACTGCCAGGTCTCTGACCTCCTCCCTATAGGCTGTCTCATCGTTGTCAGTGATCAGGCCTACTACTGTTGTGTCGTCAGCAAATMTAATGATGGTGTTGGAGTCATGTTTGGCCACYCAGTCATGGGTGAACAGGGAGTACATGACGGGACTAAGCACGCACCCCTGAGGGGCTGTTGTTGCCTACCCTTACCACCTGGGGGCGGCCCGTCAGGAAGTCCAGGATCCAGTTTTAGAGGGAGGTGTTTAGTCCCATGGTTCTTAGCTTAGTGATGAGCTTTGTGGGCACTATGGTGTTGAACGCTGAGCTGTAGTCAATGAACATTCTCACATAGGTGTTCCTTTTGTCCAGGTGGGAAAGGGCAGTGTGGAGTGCGATTGCGTCGTCAGTGGATCTGTTGGGGCGGTATGCGAATTGGAGTGGGTCTAGGGTTTCCGGGATGATGGTGTTGACGTGAGCCATGACCAGCCTTTCAAAGCACTTCATGGCTACCGACYTGAGTGCTACGGGGCGGTAATCATTTAGGCAGGTTACCTTCGCTTCCTTGGGCACAGGGACTARGGTGGTCTGCTTGAAACATGTAGGTATTACAGYCTCGGTCAGGGAGAGGTTGAAAATGTCAGTGAAGACACTTGCCAGTTGGTCCGCACATGTAGTAGGATCAGTAGGATTCATTCAGCCGGTGTAGTAGGATTCATTCTTAATCCTGTATTGACGCTTTGCCTGTTTGATGGTTCGTCTGAGGGCGTAGCAGGATTTCTTATAAGGGTCCGGATTAGTGTATATATTGAAAATATATTTCACAGTGGTTTAGATGGTACAGTGATTCTCTAGTCTACACTATACATTTCGTGTTTTGTGACATAAACTGAAATTAAATGAACTATTCGAATTTTAGCAACCAGAAAATTGCGTAAATAGCTTGCAAAAATATCTCTACACCTATGTGTCCCTTGTAGCAGCTAGCTGACCAAAGTTTTCGATGCATGCCTCACGCAGAAAGAGCAGGTAATCTGGAGATGAGTCGTATTCAGCAGAGGCAAGCACTGCCAGAGCCACCTATGTGAAGCTAGCCACAATAACGATTAGCCACAATAGTGGAATTTGCTATTTGCCTTAAAAATAAAAGTCCCTTATTGAAACGAATCAAACGGATACAAATAGTGGAATCATGCCATATTTGGACTACAGTTGTGGCCAAAGTTTTGAGAATGACACAAATATACATTTTCACAAATTCTGCTGCCTCAGTTTGTATGATGGAAATTTGCATGTACTCCAGAATGTTCAGTTTATGTCACAYAACKCGAAATGTATAGTGTAGACTAGAGAATCACTGTACCATCTAAACCACTGTGAAATATATTTTCAATAACCCAAAATATTGTATTTTTAGCTGTTTGAAGCTTGTGTACAAAACCAAAAGTAAAAGAACAAAAAGTATAGAAATAGCACACATAGAACCAGTTTTAGACTTGCTTTTAATGAGAATGGCAGATCTATAACTCACATTTCTATATGAATTTGTGATCAGATGAATTGTAATTAATTGCAAAGTCCCTCTTTGCCATGCAAATGAACTGAATCCCCCKAAAAACATTTCCATTGCATTTCAGCCCTGCCACAAAAGGACCAGCTGACATCATGTCAGTAATTCTCTCGTTAACACAGGGCTGGACAAGGCTGGAGATGACTCTGTCATGCTGATTGAGTTCGAATAACAGACTGGAAGCTTCAAAAGGAGGGTGGTGCTTGGAATCATTGTTCTTCCTCTGTCAACCATGGTTACCGGACAAACAAAACCCCACAAATTCTGACAAACTCCAAGCATTGATTATGCAAGAATGGGCTGCCATCAGTCAGGACGTGGCCCAGAAGTTAATTGACAGCATGCCAGGGTGAATTGCAGAGGTCTTGAAAAAGAAGGGTCAACACAACATATTGACTCTTTGCATCAACTTCATGTAATTGTCAATAAAAGCCATTGACACTTATGAAATGCTTGTAATTATACTTCAGTATTCCATAGTAACATCTGACAAAAAATATCTAAAGACACTGAAGCAGCAAACTTTGTGCAAATTAATATTTGTCATTTTCAAAACTTTTGGCCACGACTGCAGATAATGCTTAAATTTGGAATGTTATTATATAAATTCAACAAAAGACAATAATTAGTTAATTAAGCAAAAAAGTACAAATCAGTTGAAATCCTAGTTCGGATGTATTAGACTTTATAATTGCAATGGGGGCATACTGTATGCACTGTACTGCRTTACCTATGGATCTTGGGTCCARGACATGGSATATCAGCCTWCTCAGTGACACCCACAGAACACAACTGTGAAGAGTTTACACACACATTAGTGTCGTAGCTCTTATTGATCAACCAATGGTGTGTTAGATACCACCCACCAACGTTTGATTGACACCCCATTATTATCATATTGGAGGAAGAAATAAATATAGAAATGAATGAAATTATTTAAAGTTTGAATAATTAGATAATACATAGGTAAATAATTAGATACATACAGATGGGTCGAGAAAATGAATGAATTATGGTCAGCACTTTAGTATTCCCTTGCTCATTTATTTAATTATGTGCGGATGTATTTATGTATTCATTTATTCATCTATTTAAGTGTGTGTTTATTTATTTATTTCCAATTATGGCAAGTTTGTCCTCCGCAATAGCATGTCACTAAGAACACCAGCGCATAGCTTGTGCATGGCAGCCATCAGATAATGTGTGTACAGAACCTGATTGACTAAATAGACTGCCATGTCTTACGTAGAGCAACATATTCAGGCTGATGACAATACTCGGGGTTTCTGCATGAACCTGCTGCGCTTGATGTAGTTGCAACAGCATTCCAGCCCCCTTCAACAATGAACAAACTGGTCATACTGTATATTGACCTATGCCTTCTGCCCCTTCCCTAGGTAACCCATCCCAGTCCACTTCTCTACACTATATGAACCCATACCAGATGAATGCATACGCCATGGCCTTGAAGGCTGTAGGGGAGATCATCCAGGACTACGACAGTGATAAGATGTTCCCTGCCTTGGGCTTCGGAGCCAAGCTGCCCCCGGATGGACGGGTCTCACACGAGTTCCCACTGGTGAGTCAAACACAGAGCCCTTTCTGGTCACTTGTTACTGAACTGAACTGGACAAGATTGGACTAAACTGGACTGGACTTGACTGGGCTTGAATTGACTTGACTTGACTCACCAAATTCACCTGGTGATTGTCCACTCCAGAAAGAAGATATTGATTTATTAAATACAAGAGATTTTACCCTGTTGATTGTTTCTCCTCTCCAGAAGGCGAGAGAAGCCCGACTTTAACGGTACAGATAAACTAGAGCAAACTGTTTTCAACCTGTTGATTGTTCTGTTGTTTCTCCTCTCCAGAACGGTAACGTAGAGAACCCTTACTGTAACGGTATAGATGGCATCCTGGAGGCCTATCACGAGAGTCTGAAGACMGTTCAGCTCTACGGACCAACCAACTTCGCCCCRGTAGTCAACCACGTGGCCAGGTAATGGACGCATACACACGCACAAACGCACAAATGCAGGCGCGCGTTTGCAAACACATACATATACACACGTCCATACAGGCAGACTCATGCACACATGCACACTCATATACACACATGCTGTACACACAGGCAGACATAAAGGCACACACACTCACAAGTCTGCTGTCACAGATGATCAGCAGTGGAAGCCAGCGTGAAATGCCTCGTTCTCTGCTGCTGTCAGAGATCAGCCTTGCCGTCTAGTTGTTCGACTACAGTAATCCCAGTAATTCACARTCAGTCTTCCATCCCCGGGCTTCACTCCTGTTCTGACCCCAAAGGCTGTGACGATTGGCCTTTTAATGGACAGAAAAACCCCAAAACACAGGATGTGACACACATTAACGCCCTGGCTCTGTGAGCGAATGAATCAATTACTGACTCGCCAGGCTGGCGGCGGAGCACTCGACGTAAACATATCAACATAACTCGGAGAGTCAGAGAGGGCAAGCACTCTGATCACATTAGAGGAGGAGTGGGAAGTGGAGAAATGAGAGATGCATGCAGACTCTGCTGTACACACACTCACACGCTAGGGATGGCAGTTAATATGGAAGGAGGGATGATGGGGTACACACACTCACACGCTAGGGATGGCGGTTAATATGGAAGGAGGGATGATGGGGTACACACACTCACACGCTTGGGATGGCGGTTAATAAGGAAGGAGGGGTGATGGGGTACACAAACACACATGCTAGGGATGGCGGTTAATAAGGAAGGAGGGGTGATGGGGTACACACACTAGGGATGCGCGGGTTGACTCGTAACCCGCATTACCCGGGGTTTAGGTCCATGAAATACAGTATTGTGTGGATGAGGAACGTGTGGGTGCTGGTCGGGTTGAATAAAGATAAAACAATTGCACACAAAAAAAATCATAAATGTATAATTCCTGTGCAATTCATATCAATAGGCTACGTTGAGGTTTTTCTTTCAMAATTTTTTATCTGCCGTTAGTGTGTAGCCGAAGCTTTAGGGRCTAACTGTAGCGTGCCAAATACACGGCAATTGCCTTTTGGGAACTTGAACAGTAAAAGTTAACATCGATCCACTCAGGCAAAAAGAATGTCAGTTTAATTCAACAAGAGAAAAGCTGCGAAATGGAGAGTTGAAAATAAATAAAAGGGAGGACCAGAATAGTAGTCTAATGTTTGGGGAAGATTTGGTGAAACGGTAAAAGAGTATGATAGCAGTTCCAGCTTTTCCAGCTATTTTTTCTTTCAGCATCTTGAGAGYATGAATGTGCTGTTAGGGACCGTCTGTAAAGGTGCGRACTTTATCAGCYTCATAAAAGCTGATAGCATTTCAACCACAGTTAGGGACCGTCTGTAAAGGTGCGTTCTTTATCAGCATCATAAAAGCTGATAGCATTTCAAAAACATAAAATATGCATCCAAGCCAAACTGAAATCTTATCAGAAACATGTTCCCCATTCCCTTAAAACCGGTCAAACTGATGTCATTTGGAAATGTGCCCGTAATTTGTTATTGCATCTTCTCCACAGTCCCTAAACGTCTTTGCTGCTCGAGGGAAGCAGAGATATAAGAGGAAAAGAAAACAAGCTTTTACTTATGTCAACTAGACTGAAGCATTCATTCTATCCATCTGTGACATCATTCTGGTGAGGAAGGGTTTGTTTAGTCTTCCGGGGCAACAAGTAGGACTAATAACAGAACAGAAGATG
Source organism: Salvelinus sp. IW2-2015 (assembly GCF_002910315.2). Lineage (NCBI taxonomy): Eukaryota > Metazoa > Chordata > Actinopteri > Salmoniformes > Salmonidae > Salvelinus > Salvelinus sp. IW2-2015. Next base: position 5,872,207 of record NC_036851.1, on the reverse strand, counting down.
CATGTGTCTATAGACAAGTTGACGAACAAATAGCCTACCAAAATGTTGGAAATGATGAGCAGTAACATAAGCCTATCTAAAAGGCCTGTCATCTGCGGATTGGTTCGGGTACGGGACTCAGATTTTCACTTTATCACATACAGTCCGGTGGTTGCGGATGGGTTATTAGCATTTGCGGGCTGGTGTGGGTGCTCAAACAGCTGACCCGCGCATCACTAACACACACACAAACACACACCTAGTCCGCAGTCTGATAACTTTTCAAACAAAGAGAGATGAGACCATAGAGATAAAAGAGTTCTGAATATGTCCCTCCAGGCACAGTAACAGTCAGTCCTCTAGCCATTACCATGTGAATGGAGTTGGGCTGAAAGGGAGAAAATGACTCCAGACAGAGGGAACAATTGAACACAGACACTCAGTTGATCACTGAAACGCACGGCGTAGTTCGGCTTCATATCCTGCAGTGTTTGAGGTCAAAGTGTTTTCGAGGTATGATAATGAATAGAATGAATGTTATCAATCCGCAGAATGATATCAGAGTATAGTATTTCAATTTAATAGACATTGGAATGTAGAAGGGACTGGAGTGGAGAAGATGGAGAGGGAGTACAATGACTTTAGATAAAGAATGACATTCAAGCCTGTCATTGGTCACAGTGAGTTTGAGTTTGGTTCAGGGTGTGTTCGCTTTTTACTCACAATCCGCTTGTGCGTGGGCGCGCGCGCCTGTTTGTGTGTACGCGTACTTGCCTGCCTGACTTGCCTGCATGCGTGCATGTGTGTGTGCGGTTGTGTGTTCCTCTTCAGTTATGCTGCAGCGGTTCAGGACGGGTCCCAGTACTTCGTCCTCCTCATCATCACAGACGGAGTCATATCAGACATGGCTCAGACCAAGGAGGCCATCGTCAATGTAAGTCTGGAGAGAAGGAGAGATGGAGAGAGAGAGAGTGGTTGAAGAGGAAGGAGGAAAGAGAGGGAGAGGGGGGGGGGAAATGGTGGTACATGAGAGAGAGAGAGAGAGAGAGAGAGAGAGAGAGAGAGAGAGAGAGAGAGAGAGAGAGAGAGAGAGAGAGAGAGAGAGAGAGAGAGAGAGAGAGAGAGAGAGAGAGAGAATCAAACGAAGAGAAAGAATGAAGAGAAAGTCATCTGCGTGGAATCGGCCAGACCTCCAGCACACTGGATTTAAAGGGAATTTGCGACTGTTAGTCAAACCGTTAGAACAGCCACACCTTCCTTTTAAGATCTTGCCTGCTGCTCTATCTTGCTTGGCCTCTCTGACTGACTACTGCACCTCTACCTGCATACAACCCTGCTGCCTCTACTCCTTTCAGTTCTGCTCTTTTGATGGTGATGGAATCAAATTTTGGGTAACTGATTATTTGAGTGTTTTCTCTGAAACAGGAGTGTGAAGTAGAAATGCTTTGAGCGTCCTCTTCAGTTCAAAGAGCTGGACAGGATGGTGTGTGTGTGTGTCCTCCGGAGAGTGTTTTCAGGAACACTGACCTACTTCTCTACAGCTGGCGGAGGGAGGAAGGGAGGGAGGTAACGGAGGGAGGAAGGGAAGGAGGTAACGGAGGGAGGAAGGKGAGGGAGGTAACGGGGGGAGGTCCATGCTGTGTATCATTCATAACACAGCTGGAGCAGGGGGGACAGGACACTATGGAACCTGTCACTCAGTTAGAGAACACAACAGTACTCCAAAGCAAAGCAATGCTCTCTCAATTCATTATTTTGCTCTACCTCTTTTTCTCTTTTCATTTCTCTCTATTTCTGTCTTGCGTCACCTCTCTCTTTCTCTCTTACTTCACCTCTCTTTCTCTCTGTCTCTCCCTACCTCCTTCCCTCTTTCTCTATGTACCTCCCTCTCTCTTTCTCTCTTCTGCTCTCAGCCTCTCCCTCCCTCTCTCTTCTCCTCTCGGGCTCATGTCATGTTAAAACAGTTCATGTCATATCAGGGCCCCTAGTGAATCAGACACGTTGACACATTTTCTTTCTCCACTCAACGATTAATTGTGTCATGCGTGATTCTACCACGGCCCCGTCGACACCCTCAGACTACACCCTACATCCTGATGTTAGCATCAATCTGACTCTGCAAATGTCACAGATCACGTTGTTCATGTCTCTCACACTTTCTGAGGAGGTTTCAAAACATGGCTTTACTCGAGGTACAGTATATCCCTTAGAGATGAGTTAGGTGGCTAGCACACTGCTTCTCTATTAGTCTGCCATAGCTTGATAGTGTATTGAGGTGTGGTTTTCTCATTATTGGTTCCCCGGTGTTTCCTATGTGGTTGAAATCTGTTTTGGACATCATTCATCCAGCACTCCCTCTGTAGACCTGTTCTGTAGGCTACTCTAGTCCAGGACCCATACACGGAGAGAGTTTGGACATTGCCGTTTCAGTTGATTACAACCGAGACATAAAGGAAGACTCAGCGAGACGATGTCGCAACGAACAGCACCGCAGATATTGAGATCACACGGTCACACAGAGTATCTGCTCATGTGCACGGGTGTGCTTCACGCTGCTACAGCGTGGTAGCTTCGGGACCAAAACAGGGGAGAAGTTTAGCGTTGCGCTGCAAAGCTCTTAGTTGGATTCACACATTCATTTGCCACTGTGGTATCACACTGTGGTATCACACTGTGGTTCTCAAATGTCACTTCTAGAGGGGAGTCCTCCAAATGTCGTGCTAGGCTTAATGTCTTCTTCATTCAAAGTCTGGGGTGGTTTCTTGTCTCTCAGTGGGACATCACAGGACATAATTGACGACTTGTGAATGACGTTATTTATGAGTCACAGACTCCGACGTAGGTGTAATTGGCTTCTCAGGCTCTGGTCAGAAGTCCTTTGGTGTGTCACACAGAAGACGTTCCCCCGCAGACGCTCACTGTTCTCATACTGTTTCATCAGCAGCAAACACACATACGTGCATGCGCGTCGCCTCTGAATGAGTGTTATAGAAACAGACAGGACTAATCAGTTAGACAGCCCCAGGCTTCCTACACATTTTTTTTTATGGACGGTGGTCTCAGAGTGGATGATGGACATGTTAAACTACTGTGACATCACTTCCTGTGGTGTACTGCTGGTCCTGTACTTGAGTAAAAGTAAAGATACCTTAATAGAAAATGACTCAAGTAACAGTGAAAGTCACCCAGTAAAATATTGGTTGAGTAAAAGAGTAAAAGTATTTGGTTTTAAATTTACCTAAGTTTCAAAACTAAATGTAATTACTAAAATATACTAAAAGTAGAAATATAAATCATTTCATATTCCTTACATTAAGCAAACCAGATGGCACCATTTTCTTTTGTTTCTTTTTTTGAGGATAGCCAGGGGCACACTCCAACACTCAGACATCATTTACAAATGAAGCATTTGTGTTTAATGAGTATGTCAGATCAGTGGCAGTAGGGATGGCCTGGGACGTTCTCTTGAGAAGTGTGTGAATTGGACCATTTTCCTGTCCTGCTATGTATGAGTACTTTTGGGTGTCAGAGAAAATGTATGGAGTAAATAGTACATTATTTCCTTTAGGAATGTATTGAAATAAAAGTAAAAGTTGTCCAAAATATAAATAGTGAATTTAAGTACAAATACCCTAAAAAAACMACTTAAGTAGTACTTTACACCACTGTGTAGGATGCGTCCCAATAATGTCTCCTTCACCACTTCCCACAAAAGTAAAAGCCTTGGATTGGTATAGCCATGGGCTAGTGGGAGTTTACATCAAATGTGTTATACCAGTCATTTCCTTTTAAACCAGTGTAGGGAAGTGTACAAGTGTACARTTTTGGAGGAAGGAGAGAAAATTGGGCTGGAACCTGAGTCTTCACCCACTCCCCTTTAGCTCCCGAAAGTCCAGCTGTCCACACAAGAAGGCCTGATACCTCTATCGAAATGGCCATCCCTTGCAAAATAGCTGTAAGTAGTAGTAGAAGTACTGTTGTTAGTTAGTTTACTCCAATTAGGGTAGGGATGGTAGGGTAGGGGTGAAAAAGTATATATTTWAAAAAAAAWTGAGAAGGAAAAAAACACTAGAACCGCCATACGCCAACGCCTCCTACCGTTTGATTTTGTAACTAAAATAAATCAGCCATTTTGAAAGCAACATCCTCCTGCTTCTCTGACTTCCTAAATCATTTTATTTTACATTACTCAGCTGTCAAAATATTTTTTTTTATCACAAGCAGAAAAGTATTTAGAGCCTGTATACCTGTTTCTTTTTCCCACACCTATTCCTAACTTAACCCTTTGACGCGTACGATCACATCTTTGTGATCATTGTTGAGTGGTCCCTGGAGTGTACAATCGCAGATATGTGACCGAAAGCCTTGATTCGGTCTTATGTAGCAAAATTTGAAATTGTGTTTTTTTACATGGGATAAAAGTAGACAGAGCTAGAACATGGTATATCCTACACTGCAGTTGAAGAACAATGGGAAAGTAATTCTTCTTTGAAAGTTGATAAAATTGTAACCCCACTTTTGAGAAAATGGCCCTTTTAATGTTTTGGTACACCTACTGGAGTGCTCTTCTTTGTCTACACCCATTCAACATCGTTCACACCCTCTTAAGCCTTAGCCCCACCCATCTCTTTAAGGATTCACATGTGAGGCCATTTGCTGAACAGGGTGATTAGTTTAGTAAACAACCAAAGATTTCAAGACTAAAAGTGGTGAAAGTAGTAGCCCACAATAAGGAAAAACTCCAGGTAAAAATACACTTGATCTAGTCCTTGGCCTATATCCTAATCTGTCTTTGGTGCAGGTCATGTTGTTCTTCACATTACCGTCTCTGGTAAACACACACTGTATCAAATAAAATAAAAAGTTGATTTGTCACATGCACTGGATACAGAAGGTGTAAACAGTACAATGAAATGGTTAGTAGCAATATCAAAAWCAGAAAGTGTCTAGATAAAAATAGTGCCTAGGCCAGCATCKCGGAGTTGCCTCTTCACTTTTGACGTTGAGACTGGTGTTTTGTGGGTACTATTTAATAAAGCTGCCAGTTGAGAACTTGTGAGGCATCTGTTTCTCAAACTAGACACTCTAATGTACAAGTCCTCTTGCTAAGTTGTGCACCGGGGCCTCCCACTCGTCTAATGAGGTGAAGGAATGGTTCACTCATCTTTTGGGTAAACTTCCAGAAGTGAATGAAGGGAAGTGGATGATCGAGCTATGCGAGGACGAGCGACTGTCTGATGGGGAGAGTAGTTTTAGAGTCAACGTCTTTAATGCAAATCTTGACATCGCTATCCACCAGCTGTCAAACCGTTTTAAAAGTATGCGGGCAACATCGAGTCTGTTTGACTCCATCCATCCCACTACCCTGGCCAACGCAGATGATGATGCGCTCTTCGAGACAGCCAGCCGGCCGGCCGGCTGAACATTACAGCAAAGATACATCAGCAAGCTTCCCTGGCCAATTATTCTCTTTCAGGGCCTGTTTCTAAGAATGTAAACAATTCAGTCACTGCTACATTTGGGGAAGTAATTACAGCGATGCTCTTTTGTATGACTCTGCCTTTAACGGTAGTCAGTGCCGAGCGCTCCTTTTCCAAATGGAAAATAATGAAAATCATACCAAAGGAGCAGCATGGGACAGGAGAGACTTTGTGGGTTGGCCATTCTGTCCATTGAAAACACCAGGGCCAGGACCATGAATTTCAATGTGATTGTCCATGACTTCGCAGAGCGCAAGGCCCGTCGAATGCCAATCAAATGAGTGAGTAAGCTTAGATTTTTACAGGGCAGGCTTCTCAGACAGCCGATATTCATTTACGTTGCTTGTCAATCTACGACTATGCTCGATCTGTCTTTTGAAACCATGTTCTGAGCCATTTCATGGTCATCATAGCCTATATACGTTTAACTAGGCTATAAGAATAATCGTAAGCACATACYCATCATATACTGTTGAAATGCATGCTGCCATTTAAGCAATCTGTTTGAATGGTCCACTTCATTGATTTGCTGGTGGTTTTGCTATAGGCCTCTGTGGGAGGCAGATCATTTGAAATTCCGGTATGTCAGTTTWGCCGCCGTGCATAACTTCAGCGAGCATGCATTCCGTCATTAGCTGTGTTTCGGTGTTTCAGTCAAGAGATTGATCTATATATTTATGTTTTGTAATATAGGCTATTGGKCTATTATTTGCAGATAAAATAGGGTGTTTTTTGACCGCTTTGTGCTTTCCGTGGTGCTGATCGACTTATACGGGTTTATTTCTGACCGCCGTCCATAGCGTTGAAAATYTTGGCTATATTGCGGCTTCTCTAGAAACAGCTTKAAATGTGCCCTTAGATTAGGTTCTGCTCTGCTGTTACAATGCTTAGTAATATTAACACACAGCCTTACCAACAAAATGATTTACATTTTAAGGGAAATATGGGTGGTGATAGGGGCCCATATTTTTGGGGGGCATCGGGGCCCGTCATGATTAAACTACGCTACTCTGCACAGACACAGTCACCTCCACACACTGCTCCTAATCTGCATCTTTTTTTGGTCTATAAACCTTTTAAGGAGATTGGTCGTTTGCCAATTTAGGCATTATAAAACACTACCCTTTTTTCTGATCAGGAGTATCAACTGTCAATTTACGGATGATATTAAGAATACGAGTATAGCCCGGTTGTCATAACAACACAGTGGATAATTCTGATAAGTAGACTAAAGGGGACGCCTGATAGCGGTACATGGAGGCCGAGAAGCCCAGCGGTTCTATTGTTAACTGACTACAGTCCCAATCGCCATGGCGTATCTCTAATTCAAGCTACTGTCAGTTTCAGTGTGTTTGAATTGACAGGAATGACAGAGGGGGAGAAAGTGAGGGAGGTGGGGAGCAGGAGAGAGAAAGACATGAAAAACAGGCCTCTCAATCCATCCTCAATCTAACAGTTATTATCTAACAGTTATTTTATTGGTATATTTTTGTAGTTTAATTAATTCAAGTCCCCTCACACTCTAGCCCCCCCCCCCCCCCATACACGTAGGCATATTTTAGCAGCATAATACTTGATGAGCTGTGTGTGTGTGGTGTGTGTGTGTGTGTGTGTGTGTGTGTGTGTGTGTGTGTGTGTGTGTGTGTGTGGTGTGTGTGTGTGTGTGTGTTGTGTGTGTGTGTGTGGTGTGTGTGTGTGTGTGTGTGTCGTATACATGCAGCGTGGGAGGACAGGGACTGTGACAGTGTTGAACACTGATACTTTGGGTCAATCAATCTGTTTCGGGGTAATAACAGAGATGACAAGACAGAGAAGTAGATCTCGCCCCCGTAACAAACCAGGTCAGCTGACACACTGCGTTAGTCTTGGGCTGGAGACAAATGCAGTTTCTGTGAGAATATGCATCCATCTGAAATACTGTATATATTTTTTATGATTTAAGCACAAATAACTACAAGGTATTTCAGATCAGTTCCCTCAATCCTAAGCACAAAAAAAAACGCTAAATTGACCTTGGATCATAGTCTCGGKGCAACTTCCTCCAGCTCCCGTTCCTGTTTCCGCCGGACTTGTCTTGGGCGTGGTTGGGAGGGTAATTGGCGGGAAGGGTTGCCTCCCCACTCCCACCTCACAATCATCTTCAATCTCCCAACTCCTACCCAATCGACACGTTACCAATGTTTATTGGCTTCCTTGATCAAGATGAGCAAAGAAAGACTGTGCTSTATGGAATAAATAATACYAATACTGAGCCACTGTGTATTGCATGCGCCAATTCTGTTATTTTATACTAATAGAATTGCTCAGAGAAAGAGATTTTGTTTAACAAGTAATAAAAACAAAATATAAAGATAACGGTCAAAATGATTGGATCCCCTGTTTTCAATACATTTACATTTACATTTAAGTCATTTAGCAGACGCTCACTCCAGCACCCTCCCCTTGCTAGGATAACGACACTGAGCCGTTGGCATTGCTCTTTCGAAAGGCCAAACCCAGCATTGGTGTGCTTGACCAAAGACCTCRATTTTAATGTCATCTGACCATAGCACCGCCTGGTAATTTGCTAAATGGCAATGGCACTTAGATTGGAACCGGTGCTATGGTCATATAACTTGAAAATAGTGGTCTTTGGCCACGCACACCAGCGGTGGGTTTGCACACAGAGAGAGATGCAGACAGGTCAGAAATGGTTCAGATCACGCAGTAACAATGCCCTGCTCTCTCTCTKTCTGTACTCCATGTGTCTGCAGCAATAAAGACCCATTCATAGTTAATGGTCCTTCAGCAAGCTAAAGTGCTCTCCTCTCCAGAATATTAGTGGTGTGGTGTACTAACCTATAACTGGGTTTTTAACCATGTAGATGTCACAGAATATATAGCATGGAGATCACATCTGGGTCAACAACAATGGAGACTCACTGTGATGTTGAATGAATGCGACTGCCCTCTTGGAGTTGTGTGGGTGTGCATTCGTGTGTAGTACAGCATGTAAGAGACTCATTGGTCTCTCCGGAAAGTAAATGACCCATGTCTCCTACACGTCTCTAACTTATACATGATTATATGTGTAATAGATAAGGTTGAATGGAACAGCCTCGAATATATTTCAATTTGTCTCTGTCTGTCTATATGGAGTAAAGAGAATGGGTGTACTTTACATGTATGTCATATCAAGAGTGTTTTGGAGTTGTGAAGTGGTCATGTCAAGAGTTAAGCGTTAGGATTTGTTGGTTGTGTTGAACGACCATCAGAGTCTCTATGACGTTATGGTGTGTTCCTGTTCTTCTCCTCAGGGAGCTAAACTGCCCATGTCCATCATCATCGTGGGAGTGGGACAGGCTGAGTTTGACGGTAAGTAGCTACATCTCACTTAGAGTTTATAATACTTGTTGTTGTATTTTTTTTTTTATAGCAATACATTTCAAAGGAAAACGTTACTACCTGGTATTATTGCTCAATACTCACATTGCCTGAAACTCTACTAAAACTCGTTTAAAATGAATGTTTAAACTTTAACCTAGTATTTAATGTTTCAAATATAACCTGGTATTTAATGTTTCAAATATAACCTAGTATTTAATGTTTAAACTCTACGAAGATCCAATTATGTATTATTTAATGTATGAGGCTGATTGTTAGTGCCCAATTGATAAAGTCAACTAATCAAAAAGCAATCTACGCTCCGTCCATATTCTCATTATCACCATTAACCTGGCCTGAAAGCTATGCTGAACAAAAATATAAACGCAACATGTAAAGTGTTGGTCCCATGTATCATGAGCTGAAATAAAAGMGTTCCATACACACAAAAAGCTTATTTCTATAAAATGTTGTGCACAAATTTGTTTACATCCCTGTTAATGAGCATTTCTCCTTTGCCAATAAAATCTATCCACCTTGATGGGTGTGGCGTATCAAGAAGCTGATTAAACAATAAAAGGCCACTCTAAAATGTGCAGTTTTGTCACACAACACAATGTCACAGATGTCTCAAGTTTTGAGGGAGTGTGCAATTGGCATGCTGACTGCAGTAATTTTCACCAGAGCTATTGCAAGAGAATGGAATGTTCATTTCTCTACCATAAGCCGCCTTCAACGTCGTTTTAGAGAATTTGGCAGTACGTCCAACTGGCCTCACAAACGCAGACCACGTGTAACCACGCCAACCCAGGACCTCCACATCCAGCTTCTTCACCTGCAGGATAGTCTTGAGACCAGCCAACCGGACAGCTGATGAAACTGCAGAGTATTTCTGTCTGTAATAAAGCCCTTTTGTAGGGAAAAACTCCCCAGTGGCTGTGCCCCTGTCCCAGTCAGTTGAAATCCATAGATTAGGGCCTAATTTATTTATCTAAATTGACTGATTTCCTTATATGGACTGTAAACTCAGTAAAACCGTTGAAATTGTTACATTTMATATTTTTGTTCWATATAAGTTATTGAGAGCGATTCAATTTCTACAATTCACACACAGCAGCCAGGGACAGTAGCTGTAGCCCCTACTCGCTCTCACTTCTAGCAATTAGTTCGACGAATTGGCCTGCAAGACAATTAGCAACTCATTTGATTCAGTAGAGGAGAGGGAGGGAGAGAGAGAGAGACAAGACGTCTGCCTACTGTACGTGCAGTGCATGCGTGTTTGTGTGTGGAGGAGAGTGGAGTGGTATGGTGTTGAGGGGGTTTTAATGTAATGTAGTTTAAAGCAATCAGGGCTAATGGCTGGGTTCATCCTGGTTCTGACGAGTTCCACGTAGAGTTCTAAATTACAAACTGGGTTTTTCGAGTGCTGATTGGCTGAAAAACGTGTCATATCAGACCATATACCACYAGTATGACCAAAAAGTACTTTTTACTGTTCTAATTACGTTGGTAACCAGTTTATAATAGCAATAAGGCARCTCAGGGTTTGGTTCCRGTCTCGGAGCTCTACGGGACAATTAATCATGGCTTGGTTTTGGCTCTGACGTGCACTGTCAACTGTGGGACCTTATATAGACAGGTGTGTGCCTTTCCAAATAAAGTCCAATCGATTGAATTTACCTATGGTGGACTCCAATCAAGTTGTAGAAACATCTCAAGGATGATCAATGGAAACAGGATGCACCTGAGCTCAAATTTGAGTCTCCTAGCAAATAATCMGAATACTTATGTGAATAAGGTATTTCTGTTTTTAATTTTTAATACATTTGAAAAGATTTTCTAAAAACCTGTTTTCACTTTGTAATTATGGGGTATTGTTTGTAGATTGCTGAGGATTTTTATTTATTTAATCKATTTCAGAATAAGGCTGTAACGTAACAAAATGTGGAAAAAGTCAAGGGGTCTGAATACTTTCCGAATTCACTGCATATAAGTTGTTTGRRGTAAAATATGGTGTCTCRAGTTCTATCGATCTCTGAGTAATTAGGGACAAAAAAACGACAAGTCTTACTTTCGTCCCAGTACTTCCCTGTATTTGAGGTTTAAAAAGGKTTCTGAAGTTTCTAATTTCCACTTTCAAAACGTCAGACTTGATGTTCCCAGAGGAAAAATGTGTCAACCCTTACAAAAATGTATATGAATTCTAATCTACGTAATAATAATACATGTTCTGTTGCTGCTGGATTGTTATCCTGCTGTAGCAATACATCTCTAATGAAGATCCTACATCTGTACTAGGCAAACACACCCTTGAAAATGCACAGAACACAGAAATTGTATTTCGTCATGTTCATCTCAACGAGACTAACCTTGAGACATATTGGTTCAAAACAAATGTGTGCGTGTACATGTCCGGTTTGTGTGATCTCTTTACCTTGCAGCTATGGTGGAGTTGGATGGTGATGACATCAGAATTTCATCCAGAGGGAAGCTTGCAGAGAGAGACATTGTCCAGGTGACTCACACCACACACACACGAGCACACGCGCYCACACACAGTTCAGTGACGCAAACTGACCATGAACACAGCTATGAACAAACACATCGTACCTTGAGCAGTAGACATGTCTGGGTTTTCCAGGAGGTCTTTATCCAGAGTAAGGCTTTGTACAGGCATTGTACAAGAGGGGTTTAAGTAAATGGATGAATGGAAGGTTACATTGCTTTGTTAAATTGCTTTCAAGAGGAGTTTCAACGAATTTCAAAACAGGAAGTATACAGAGTAAAAATGGYAATGCTGGTTAACTGTTGTGTAAAAGAACAATAAGGTGAAGGCCGTACAAAAGATGAGCCTTATCTGTATTAATGATTATTTTTTATTTTTTTTACCTTTACTTAACTAGGCAAGTCAGTTAGGAACAAATTCTTATTTACAATGACGGCCTACCGGGGAACATTGTGTTAGCTGCCTTGTTCATGGGGCAGAACGACAGATTTTTACCTTATCAGCTRGGGGAMTRAATCCAGCCACCTTTCGGTTACTGTCCCAACGCTCTAACCACTAGGCGACCTGCCGCCCCCGATGATCATTTATAAAGGATGTATAAGTATGTATAATGCATTATTAATGAAAATGCTCACATACTTGAGTGTTATCCCAGGCTGCTTCTCACTTCTTATAGTGTCTTTGCTCTCTCRCTGTCAGTTTGTCCCATTTAGAGACTACATGGACCGGACAGGAAACCACGTGTTGAGTATGGCCCGGCTAGCCAAGGATGTCCTGGCTGAGATCCCTGATCAGTTAATCTCCTATATGAAGAGTCGGGGCGTCAAACCCAACCCCACACCGCCTCCCTACACACCCCCTGGACACACACACCACACACAGATCTGAGTCCACCGCACAAACCTCTACACTGACTACTGACGAGTCAAGGATTTGCAGACCCTGGGAACTCTCTACTTCCTGGTTGGAATGTTGGGACGGGAAGTGGTGTGATAGGAAGTTGTTGAAGCAATAGGGTGTTTGTGTCGGGACTCTCCCAGACAGGTGACTCTTTGGAGAAGACAACAGCGTTTCTGTCCATTGTGGTTCTATCTATTCGGTCTGTTTCTCTGAGGAAGAGAGACGGCAATGGACAGACCATTCGAGGACTTGTCTCTTTATCAACATACATGGGCCAGTGACTGTTTCTTCTTGTCTTGTTTGAGAGCAGGTGGGTGAAGGGGTCATGTGGGGTCATGTTGTGGTTGAAACTTGTGCCTGTCTGTGATCTGGTTGTCTAACTGTAATGGGACAAGTGGAACCCTRATCTGAACTCTGACCTGTGACTTTTGACCTAGCTCGCCATTGGTGTATTAGAGTGTGTGTGTTAAGGTGATGTTTTTGGATACTTTTCCATTCATTTTTGTTTTGGGCCTGAGACACATTCCCATATTGATTTGTAGCTTTATTATTTAAGGTTGGAAAAAAAAGAAAAGTGTATTCACCTTGTGWGTTTTCTTTTTAAGTCATTGGGTGTCTTTGCTTTTCATACTCCCATAAGTTGTAGACTCTTCTCTTGCTTTCTATTTTAAAGCATGTTCGTATAGGATGGAATTCCCCATATGTCTGTATTTATAATGTATCAAAAGTGGCATGGATATATAATTAATATGTGACCATCCAGTTTGGATTTCTCAATTACAAACAAGGATAGTTTAACAATATGGAAAAGCACAAGGGAGAGCTCATCATAGCTCTCTAAACCACTTAACCACCACCACAGGAATGTAACTATGCACATCAGCGTTTGGACACAATAACCTGTCTGTGACATACATACATACATACATACATACATCAGAAGTATTGCTTTCTTTTTTCAAGGGTTCTGATAGTTTACCATGTCCTATTTGGTATCAGTCAAAGAGTGAAAATATATACTAATCTTTCAACTACTATTTTCTTCTCTCTCTCTTTCCATCTCTCTTTCTTTCCATCTCCCTAATTCCCATAGTGAATGGATTTTGGTTTATTGACATTAAACTGCTGGATAAAGACAGCAAATGTATTCACTTGAATCGCATTTAATTCCATTGAAACCTTTTCATAATCAACAATAACTCGCCCACCAGTCCTTTTACCGTCCACCCCWCTCTCTCTGGTCACCCAACAGCTTCTCTGCTCCCTGAGAATAAGCCATTATTGTGTTATAATCAGATAAAGCCAGGCTGAAATGAAATCAAGCTGAGGAGTATAGACAGTCTGGACACCTGCTGCACAGCACACATAGACAGACAGAGGGACGGATCTCCTCAGCTAGCTAAATACTCTGTAGGCCTTAACGTACTGTAGACAGCATTCCAACCAAGCCTGATAAACAACTAAGGTTGACCAGTTCTGTTAACTTTTCCAAAATGTTCAGGTTTTCCAGAAATCCTGCTTTGAAAATTCCTGGAATCACAAGGAACATTCCTTGAAAACCTAGGAATTCTTTGCAAAGTTACCGGAATTTTGCAACCCTATACACGTCTCTCTTCTCTTGGAGTTATAATCGCTAAAAGTGCTGTATGTTTTGGAAATGGCTCAGCCTGGTTTTGTACAGTGTTGTGTGTAATATATGGGGGTAAAGACAAATGGTATATCTGATATCTATACAGTTAATTATATGGCTTGTTTTTTCTTACTAAGTGGTGTGGACCTAGAGTATCAGGAGTGAGTGTGTGTGTGTTCAATAATAAGAGTGGTTTACAACAGTACATATTCCTCCTGTTAACTTTAAGGAAAGCACTTTATTCTATTCCTTAAGAGGTGTACTGCTACTTCGACAGTATGTTTATTTATACATTTTTAGAGATGGTGATCTTATTGATATATTATATGATTAACTTGATTTTCTTCTGGAATTTGTATGATTAAAAGCCATTTATTCTGCCGACAACGCCACAAMAATAGAAGTAGACTTGCACACTGACTTCAATGGGGATGTTATTCGTTCTAGTAATTCTATTTCTATGGCRACGCTATAAAAAMACAGTATCTCTCCTCAATCGACCCCTGATCTGTAGGATTGCCAGATTGTGTACAAGATCCATCCACTCACCTGGGATGCATTGACAGTGTTTTATATTCTGTGCCAACTATCTGTAACACTAGCCCCGTTTATAACTGGTTCTAGCTTGCGTCCTTGTCCTGATCTTGTCCACATTCTGATTGCGCATTTTTTGACCGGTCTAGACAATCAAAAGACACATTGTGATCTGATTGTGATCAGATCATTCTGCCCACCTCTGGAGGTAGTCAGACACACATCGTGTCTGGATATCTTACAGGTGTAGACAGATCTGGACAGAGAAACCATTTAAATCATAATTATTCAGCCATCTAAAATCATTGAAAAGTGGCACCAATAACCGATTACATCAATATGTGTCTTACAATAAATACATATTATTTTGAATGAATAGCTGTGAAGCTATTTGCAGAAAGGTGCCAGGAAAGTGCCAGGAAATCTGGTCACAATGCAGATGATATCAGACATGTTTTAAGCACATTTCTGTGTAGACACATTTCTGGAAATGTGGGCACAATCATAATGTAGACAAGATCAGGACATAGGACCCATATAGCACCAGGTATAAATGGGATTATAGACACCATTTCATCTGGATTAATGGCCACAAGTTCAGTGGACTGTTTGCTTTCTCTTCTCTCTCTCTCATGCCTGGCCATTTCTGCTGTTACCGTGAGATTTCTTGACAGGAAGAGAGATCACACATAGAAAAACTGTAACCGACCAGCATGTTGCAACAATTAACTTTTTTTTATCCTCTTTTCACTTTTGTTGTTTATCCCTCTGGGTTTSTAATGTGCATGGTTCCCCTTTTTATTTGAAACGTTTTTTGTTGTTGTTGTACATGATCGTTGTCATACGGTGGGTTGTGAAATGCTTTGTATTGGATTGCCTTAAATGAAAATGAATAAAACAAAAACAAATGACTACTTTTATAAAAATTGTTGCAGAGTTGTACTTTGATGTCCCAATTAGTTAGTTCAATAAAGTTCAACCTGGACTGCACTGTGTATAGGCTGTAGAACAAACATTTTGCCACACACTAACAATATACTGTGGTCCTTCCTACAACAAATGGTGAAGTAAATGGTTTGTGATTTTTTTTTTTTTAAATCAAGCTAATATTAGCCTATGGTCAGCTGAGAAGTTAATTTGTCTCGTGGTCAAATCTCCCATCGACAAACAGGACACTACGGCCTAAGGGGGTCATTCCTCAGTGTCCTGTAAAAAAAAGGCCTCATTGACACTAACCCCAGAGTCCAGTGATCGACTACCCCGGCCTGAACCAGCTGACCCCCCCCAACGTACATTTACCCTGTCGCCCCCTTCCCCATGGACATTTAGAATTGCTGCAATGTACAGTTGAAGTCGGACGTTTACATACATTAAAAGTCATTTTTCATCCACCACAAAATTTTTGTTAACAAACTATAGTTTTGGCAAGGCGGTTAGGACATCTATTTTGTGCATGACACAAGTCATTTTTCCAACAGTTGTTTATAGACAGATTTATTCACTTATAGCACAATTCCAGTGGGTCAGAAGTTTATATACAGCTTGGAAAATTCCAGAAAATGATGTCATGGCTTTAGAAGCTTCTGATAGGCTAATTGACATCATTTGAGTCAATTGGAGGTGTACCTGTGGATGTATTTCAAGGCCTACCTTCAAACTATGTGCATTTTTGCTTGACATCATGGGAAAATCAAAAGAAATCAGCCAAGACCTCAGAAAAAGACATTGTAGACCTCCACAAGTCTGGCTCATCCTTGGGAGCAATTTCCAAACGCCTGAAGGTACAACGTTCATCTGTACCTCAATCCTATAGAAAATTTGTGGGCAGAACTGAAAAAGCTTGTGCGAGCAAGGAGGCCTACAAACCTGACTCAGTTACACCAGCTCTGTCAGGAGGAATGTGCCAAAATTCACCCAACTTATTGTGGGAAGCTTGTGGAAGGCTACCTGAAACGTTTGACCCAAGTTAAACAATTTAAAGGCAATGCTACCAAATACTAATTGAGTGTATGTAAACTTCTAACCCACTYGGAATGTGATGAAAGTAATTCAAGCTGAAATAAATCATTCTCTCTACTATTATTCTGACATTTCACATTCTTAAAATAAAGTGGTGATCCTAACTGACCTWAGACAGGGAATTTTTACAAGGATTAAATGTCAGGAATTGTGAAAAACTGAGTTCAAAATGTATTTGGCTAAGGTGTATGTAAACTTCTGACTTGAACTGTAAATATGTCTATATTATAATTTTTTCTTGCTGTTCTATTCACGTTTCACCTCCCTCCGTTCTGCTCCCCCTAAGGACATACCCCAACGGACTCTTCCCATGCCCCCATCACCCAACGGTCATTTATCATTGTGTATATAGATAATTATTATTATCCATATTTTGTCTCATTCACTTCTCTTTTAATTTCATATACTGCATACTTTTAGATGTTTGTAACCTTTGTTCACTGTACCCGACAATTGCATCTGCGTCCCTGTGCACGTGTCTAATAAGCTCAATCTAATCTAATGTTTCCCAGAATTCTAACTCTTTCAATAAAAAAAAAGAGGTATTGTATTTCCTAGAAATCTAACACCTTCACATTTCTATCACACAACACATGATCTCCTCTTTATCTGTACTGCCAGACTAGATCTCTGACCTGCTCAAAGTGTGAGCTGATGTATACCAGTCCATCCATCCAGTCATGTTGGCAATGGTACACATCAAAGAGTAATCTGGATAGTACCAACACACTCTACTCTACATCTACTGATGGCACATCAAATTCAAKAGTACTTGCCAATGCCTGGGCAACTGGGTAACTGGGTAACRTTCAACCTTGATGTGGTATTGGCGCTCATTGTGTTGTCTGATCCTTGACCTCTATGTGACAACGTCCTGGGTGCTGCGGTACTATTCYGGTCCCTGTGTCGTGTTTAGAAGCTCCCCGACACCACCGAGCAGATAGCGCTAACACAGAAACACCATGGAAATATACAGAGCATACTTCGTGTTGGCCTGACGTGCTGCTATCAGACTTCTGAACTTGGATAGAACCAAGAGCACTCTATTATGTTGATACGGTGTACAAGATTTTGTTAAGTGGAGAAAATATTGCATAATCATAAATTCAGTGATAGTTTCCAGGTTGTTTTTAATTAAAACTAGTAGTTACTAAACTGTAACTAAGGGCTTTATTCAATCTGTATTGTTCAATCTGTATTGTTCAATCTGTATTGTTCAATCTGTATTGTTCAATCTGTATTTTTTAAGCGTTACAGATCGTGAGTTAGAAATGTAAAGGTAATTTTCCGATTGAGCCGTGCATTTATCGTGAATGCAGTCTCCGCAAACGCGGGAACATTGCCTTTCAATTTCAATCACGCTGTAACGCTGAACTTCCAAGGTACGGATTGAATAGAGAGCTAAACCTATACGTAATATGTCACCCTACATTACATATCACTAATATGTCCGCTCACGTGACAGAACTACAATAGTTAAATGTCACTATCTTGACATATTCTTTTGAGATCATGTCCATAGGAAACGCATTGTCATTGAGTCTGTCAGGTAACAGAGTCTCTTTCAGAATGATGTCTGAATCAAGGTGACAGCGGAGGATCTCTCTCTCCTCTCCTCACCTCTCTCTCTCCTTGTCTGGCTCTCTCCTCACTTCAATCCTACCTTCTCCTCTCTTTCTCTCTCTCTCTCTCTCTTCTCTCTCTCTCTCTCTCTCTCTCTCTCTCTCTCTCTCTCCCCTCTCTCGCTCCTCTCTCTCTCTCTCCTCTCTCTCTCTCTTTCTCCCTCTCTCTCTCTCTCTCTCTCTCTCTCTCATCTCTCTCTCTCTCTCCTCATCTCTCATCTCCCTCTCATCTCTCTCTCTCTCTCTCTCTCTCTCTCTCTCTCTCTCTCTCTCCCTTCTCTCTCTCATCTTCTCTCTCCTCTCTCTCTCTCTCTTTCTCACATCTCCTCATTTCTCTCTCTGCCAACACTCCTGTGTCCATTAGCTTGGCCCTCTGAGTGGGGAAATGGTTTTACAGTTGTCCGGTACCTCTCTCCTATAGTGTGTGTGGTCGTGGGCTTTTAAAGGTTTTTTCGTGACAACAACGTATGCCATCCCAGCATCAGCTTGAATCTCTCCCGAATTTATTTGACAAAGGCATCCTAATGATCTGGATTCTGTATTCTGTCTGTGCAGGAGACCAGAGCAGAGACGGGAGGAGCAGAGAACAAAGGCAGAGCAAATTCATGTCAATTCCCACCTTCGCAGTACTACCAGTGTTGTTCATATTACATGGTGGCATCAAGCCTCTGTGTGTGTGATGTGTGTGTGTGTGTGTGTGTGATGCTGTGTTAGTGTGTGTGTGTGTGTGTTGCTGTGTGCTGGGTGCTGTGTAGTGTGTGGTGTTCGTGCTGTCGTGTGTGTGTGTGTGGTGGTGTGTGAGTGTGTTGTATGTGTGTGTCTGCGTGTGTGGTTGTACTGTGTCCTGTGGTGTGGTCGTGTGCGGTGATGTGCGCCTAACTTGATCCTTCAAACATCTGCTTCCTC
>NC_036851.1:5850168-5853121 GCF_002910315.2 Salvelinus sp. IW2-2015 | reverse complement strand
TGAAGTGGGAACTAAGGAAAATGTTTTCTACACTCATCCGTTGCCATGTATGTTTTTGGCAAGTTCAGGTGTGGCTGTTCTGAGTGCTGAGTGGGTAGAGGAACATCATCTGAAATGAAACATCGCCATCTACAGCTGATGAAACACATTACTGCCAATGGCACAGCCAAAAAGAAGGAAAGGACTCATACCCAGACTCATAACACTACATCTAGGTCTTGTCACATACGCTCTTAGAAAAAAAGGTTCCTAAAGGGTTCTAAGTTCTAGAAGCCTTTTATCCACCTCATTTTCGAACGCTTTTTAAAACACGGAAGCTAAACGCTGAAACTATGGATAAAACGTCCTCCGTGCTAGCGCATTATCATAAATCAGGTGCACGCCACTAGAAATCCCTGCGTTGGCGTGTTTCTGTCAGCTGATACATCATGACAGAATACACCATGTTACTGTCCTGCTAATGTGCCTGGCTAAACTGCAGAGAAGAAAAAACACCTGGTATGGCAACTGCTCGGCATCTGACCATAAGGCACTATAGAGGGTAGTGCGTAAGGCCCAGTACATCACTGCGGCCAAGCTTCCTGCCATCCAGGACCTATATACCAGGCGGTGTCAGAGGAAGGCCCAAAAAATTGTCTCTATTTTCMTAACTATTTTTCTTGAACTGCATTGTTGGTTAAAGGCTTGTAATTAAGCATTTCATGGTAAGGTCTACACCTGTTGTATTCGGTGCATGTGACAAATACAATTTGATTTGATTTGATTTAAATTTGAATAAAATAATCAACTTTGTGTAATCATGCTGGAATGGCAATTGGTGTTTGAATCGAAATGGCAGTTAAATACTTTTTTTTAATGTGTATGCTTGTGTATGCTTTTATTAAACACTATTTCCTCTTGCTTCTAGCTCCCATTTAGTTTGCAACAGCACAGGTTTTTACGAACCTTGCTGTTTGCCACTCAGACCTTTGGCAACAATGTTGAACAATATGAATTTGATCTTTCCCCTGCTGTCATTTCAGAGTTTGATGTGACAGTGTTAGATTTTATTAACTACTGTTTTCTAAAATCCCCATTAGGGAATACATACCCAGCCATCACCTGTTTCTCAAGACATCTCAAGACGTCTTCAGACATTGCTGTTTTGGAGACGTGCCTCAAGACACCCCATGCCATTTTGTGCCATGTCTTGAAAACATGCAATGAAATGGGACATGTCTCAAAACACTATTGAACACTATTGTAATACCATGTATAGAGACACCATTTAGACAGCACCTGACAACAATATATGCATATATACATATATATATACATATAGTTGAAGTCGGAACTTTACATGCACCTTAGCCAAATACATTTAATCKTAGTAAAAATTCCCTGTCTTTGGTCAGTTAGAATCACCACTTTATTTTAAGAACGTGAAATGTCAGAATAATAGCAGAGAGAATGATTTATTTCAGCTTTTATTTCTTTCATCACATTTTTTATTTCTTTCATCACAAGTTTACAGTATTTGGTACCATTGCCTTTAAATTGCCTTTAAATTGTTTAACTTGTGTCAATCGTTTTGGGTAGCCTTGCACACCACAGCTGTCCACAATAAGTTTGGGCTGAACTTTTTGGCCTATTCCTCCTGACGAGGCTGGTGTAACTGAGTCAGGTTCCGTAGGCCTCTGTGTCAAACACACGCTTTTTCAGTTTCTGCCACAAATGTTCTATAGGTTTGAGGTCAGGTTTTGTGATGCCACTCCGATACCCTTGAACTTGTTGTGCCTTAAGACCATTTTCCACAACTTTATGAAGTATGTTGTCATTGTACATTGGAAGACCCATTTGCGACCAAGCTTTAACTTCCTGACTGATGTCTTGAGATGTTGCTTCAATATATCCACATAATTGTCCTCCCTCATGATGCCATCTCATGATGCCAAAAACATGTGTGCTTTTTTAAAAGTTAATTTGTGGAATTTATTCCCTTTTTAATGCGTTTGAYCCAATCAGTTGTGTTGTGACAAGGTAGGGGTAGTATACAGAAGATAGCCCTATTTGGGAAAAGACCAAGTCCATATTATGGCAAGAACAGCTCAAATAATCAGAGAAATGGCAGTCCATCATTACTTTAACACATGAAGGTCAGTCAATTCAGAACATTTCGAGAACTTTGAAAGTTTCTTAAAGTGCAGTCGCAAAAGCCATCAAGCGCTATGATTAAACTGGCTCTCATGAGGACCGTCACAGGAAAGGAAGACCCAGAGTTACCTCTGCTGCAGAGGAACGTTCATTAGAGTTAACTGCACCTCAGATTGCAGCCCAAATAAATGCTTCACAGAGTTCAAGTAACAGACACATCTCAACATCAACTGTTCAGAGGAGACTGCGTGAATCAGGCCTTCATTGTCGAATTTCTGCAAAGAAACCACTACTAAASGACACCAATAAGAAGAGACTTTCTTGGGCCAAAAAACACGAACAATGGACATTAGACCAGTGGAAATCTGTTCTTTGGTCTGATGAGTCAAAATTTGAGATTTTTGGTTCCAACCGCCGTGTCTTTGTGAGACGCAGAGCAGGTGAACGGATGATCTCTGCATGTGTGGTTCTCACCGTGAAGCATGGAGGCGGAGGTGTGATGGTGTTTGGGTGCTTTGCTGGTGACACTGTTTGTGATTTATTTAGAATTCAAGACACACTTAACCATTATGYCTACCACAGCATTCTGCAYCAATAKGCCATCCCATCTGGTTTGCACTTAGRGGGACTATCATTTGTTTTCTTACAGGACAATGACKCAAAACACACCAAGCTGTGTAAGGCCTATTTGACCAAGAAGGAAAGTGCTGTATCAGATGACCTGACCTCCACAATCACCCGACATCAACCCGAGATGGTTTGGGATGAGTTGGACCGCAGAGTGAAGGAAAAGCAGCCAACAACTGCTCAGCATATATGG
>NC_036851.1:5841519-5848683 GCF_002910315.2 Salvelinus sp. IW2-2015 | reverse complement strand
GTTGGGATCCGGCTGTACCGTCGGGGGGGGTTCTTTCGTTTTGAGGGGCGGGGAGGAATCGGGAGTCCTAAGGGCGTTCGGAGGCCGAGGAGGGCAGTAGGGCTCTGCTTTTTTTGGAGAGCGGGGGGGACGTTTAGAGGGGCTGGGGCAATGGGGGCGCGGGCTGGAGCGGGCATGAGTGCTCCTTTTCGAACTGGTATTCCGCGGGGGGGACTTCTGGGGTTGGGGCGGACCGGGAGGTGGGTGCGGGTCGGAACGTGCGTTTGGGGGCGGGAGGAATTCGGGCTTTAGGGGGGATGTAAAGACAAACCCATGGGCCGGCGGCCCAGTTCGGGGTGCGGGGTCGATCTTTTAAGACCCCGGAGAGATTCCGGTAAGGGCGGGATTGGGAGGCTTTTTCCATGCGGGCTCGTTTTTGAACCAAATTCGGTAGTTAAAGCCTTTCTATTGAGGGGGGGGGGTCGGAGGGAGGGATATAGGGGGGCGGCCAACGGCGCAGTTGGGGCTTTAATGGGGGCGGGGGGGCCTCACGTGATTTTGAAGGCTTTTGGCCTGGGTTTGATAAATTTGGGGGATCAGCCCCGGGATGTACAGGGTGTCTCCATGATGTGACTCCGATGAACGTGGCCTAAAGTGGGGCACTGAGGAGGCCGCTTGGAACGTGTGGTTGGGTAAACAGCCCGGCTAATTGCCGGGCTCCGTGGGATAAAAAATGATAGTTAATGGACGGCCAGCGGGCAGGCCTGGAAGAGGGCCCCTACGGGGGGGGTGGTGGGGGGGCTAGTAAATTTTGAAAGAAACCCCATTTTGGAGGGGGCCTTCTTGCTGTAGGCGGGTATAGGCTGGGTCGAGGAAGATAGTCTCGGGCGGCATGGTGACTTTTTTCACATTGCCCCCCCTCTCCCGTGCCATGAGCGCCGGGGGAAGATTGGCTGCACGGGAGGCGGTTTATAAAGAGGTAGTGAGTCCAGACACTGTCTACCGGAGCGATTAGTCGCCGGCGCGGGCGGGGTCTACCATGGGTGGGGGGAGGAGACACCAGGCGGAGCAACCATAGTTCCCCTTCTTGTGTAGGGTCAAGCGCAGACAAGGGTCTGGGTGGCCTTTGGGAGAGGGGGAGGGGCTGGGCTGGGGCTGGGGCTTCAGCTGGGGGCTGGGTGGGGTGCATGCGCAGGGGGCGGCCACCCCCCCTCGTCTGCGTGGAGGGCTGGGGGCAGGAAAGAACACGAGCTCAGCACCGGGATATCAAGAGAGGATAGCATCGGCGGGCGATGTCCATTCATTACCTTTAACACATAGAAGGTACAGTCAATACAGCAACTGGGCTCATTTGTTCGTGGAGCCGAAGCTGTGGAAAATGAAAGCCCCTTTCTTAAAGTTTATGGCTAGCTTCTGCATAACATTCCCATCAGTGAATGCGGCCCCGTGATTTTTACGTAGCAATTACGAAGCCATCTCGAGGGGGAGGGACCGTCAACCCCGAGGAAAGGAAAAAGATCCCAGAACAGTCATCCGGCCTCCCTCTGCGGCGTGGCTCATAGCCAGAGGAGATTCTTTCAGCTAGGAGGTGTTAATTCGTTTTGCAGGCTCAGGAGGTGTGGCAGCCCAGATAACCAGGGGGGATGGCCCTGTCACAGCCCCCGCATTCAAAGGAACTCCCATGTACCACACCTCCCTCGAGAAACAATCAACGATCATTGGAGGTAGACGCTGCGTGCTACATCTCCAGGCCCTTTCAATTTGTGTTCGGAATATTTTCTGCAAAGAAACCCGTACTACAACGGACCACCAATAAGAAGAGACGGGTTCTTGCGGCCAAAAAGGACCTTCCGGGGACCGGGCTAGGGGCGGCCGTAACAATTTGGACTTGTAGGACCAGATGGACATAGAACATGGATATTTTTGGTTTGGGATAGATTCAGAAAGAGTGTTGAGAGTTTGTTGGTGTCGCAACCGCCGTGTACTTTGTGAGACGCAGAGCAGGTTCTGATGTGAACGGATTGATCTTGCATGTGGTGGTTCTCACCGTGCAGCAATGAGATAGGCGAGCGAGGTGAATCGATGGTGTTGGCGTGCTTTGCTTGGGTGAACACTTTCCTGCTGATATTTTATTTAGATCAAGACACTATCCTTAACCCTATTATCGAACCCTTACGGGCACAGGGCATGCTGCAACAATACGCCAATCCCATCTCGGTTTGCCACTAGTGGGATGCTACCTCATTTGTTTTCTTTACAGGACCCAGATGACCCCAAAACAACAACAGCTGTGGCGTAAAGGCGCGTATTTGACGCAAGGAAAGGAAAGGTGGCTGTATTCAGAGACGCTGCACCTTCCACAATCTACCGACACTCACCGGACTGGTTTGGGATAGAGTGCGCCCAGGCGAGGAGGTGAGAGGAGAAAAGCCAGCCAGGACAACGGAGCTGCTCAGCATAAATGATCGGAGAGCGTGGTTAATTTATGCAATAATTAAAATAATAGAAGGCGAATATAAATGGATTATGTGTTCCACTCAAAAAAAAGGTAAATAATAATGAAAAACCGGCTGAGTTACGAATTGGGGTATGAGTCGGACGAGTACCTAAACCCTGTGAAGGCTGTCTAGAGACTCTCTCTGGTTGTGAGGCAGCCTCAGAGTCCGGCCACCGCTTTTTTAGATTTTAATTCAATAGGATTTATCATCAAGAACGGCGAACACAGCAGAAGTTTCTGAACTTTGTGCTCTCAGAACTTCATGGAAATTCTTTTAGTCAACTTGACATGCGGTTGTCAAGGACCCTCGGCCCGGAACCAAAGTGAATGATGACTGGCTCAGGCCTTGGCCGAGACACCTTGAGCCGGTTGTCCGGGTTCGTACCGGAATTCAGGCCGACATTTTTTGCCCGGGCGTGGCTATACCAGAATAGCCGCCCCAGAAGCGGCCCAAGTGCAAAATTTAAATAATCGTTCTCACAATATCATAACCCGATCTTATATCAGTTTAACATTTTACTATTCATCAGAAATTTCAAAAGGCACTTGCCACTCTGAGCAATCTTATTGATGCAGATGCCAAATAATTACTAATTATACATTTAACATACAAATTTATACCCACCCACAAAAAACACATTTGTGTCAGAGGAAACACCATACACCTGGGACTGTGTCAGCGTGCATGTGCCATAGCCTGCCACAGAATGTCGTTACAGCGCGATGGACAATGCGATCCCGCGGCGCCAAAACCCTCCCCCAACTGGGAACAACGCTGGGCCAATTGCTGCGTCGCCTCATGGGTCTCCCGGGGTCACGCCGGCACAGGTTCTCGAGACACGCTTATCCCTGGTACGCAATCTGTAGCAACGCAGTTTGCACTGCGATGTAGTGTCTTTGACCACTGCGCCACTCGGGAGGCTCCATCCACAAAGTTTTTAATGCTTATCAATTGCCTTGCACAAAGTATCAAACTACTAAAATACTACACAAGACTCTTAAAGAATTTCATTTAAATGTTAATTGTATTTTTTGATCACAGAAACAATGAGAAAATATGGAAAAATAAATAATGAAATGTTAATTATATAAAGCAGCCCGTGTAATCATCTGCCAGAGAGTAGCCCCAATCGTCCCAAGCCCAAAGTAATACATTTGGGCCAGATACCTCTCACCGGAATCGGCCCAAGCAATACATTTGGGCAAGATAACTCACACCGGAATCGGCCCGAGCCCCAAGTAATATATACACTTGGGCCAGATAACACACCGGAATCGGCCCGAGCCCCAAGTAATATATACACTTGGGCCAGATAACTCTCAACGGAATCGGCCCGAGCCCCAAGTAATATATACACTTGGGCCAGATAACACACCGGAATCGGCCCGGGCCTCAAGTAATATATACACTTGGGCCAGATAACTCACACTGGAATTGGCCCGAACTCACACCGGAATCGGCCCGAGCATCCTAGCCATAAGTAATCCTGCCGACATGACGTCGGCTGAGTCTGACTCCCAGCCAAAAGCCCCGACTCTCAGCCGGAATCGGAAAACTATGAAACACGCCCTTCTTTCACCACTATATAAACCCTTAGACGAAAATTCAACTTCCTGTTCCAAGGACGTGCGGACTTGCGGTCCCTGCGTTAAAAGGACAAGATCACCTACAGAACTAAGCCAACCTCAGCGTGAGCTCTGGTTGAACGACAAGAACCTAATGAAATTAGCATCAAATCTCAACTTGAAGGTGACGACCTACACGCCGAAGAATGAATTTCGACTATACCAGCCAGAATATAGCATGAGCTTAAAAGTATGGCAACTTGGTATGAACTTTGAACTCTTATTCACTAAAGTGATACTGTATTTACGATAAGATACTGTATTTACGATAGCATAGCTGCCTACGGCCCAATAGAGACACAAAATCTTTTTGTTCCTCATTCTTCCCGCTCTTTCATTCAAAACCCAACCCCCTTTCTTTGTGTAACCAGCCGTCATATCTGTTCCGTCCGCTAGGGACGTTTTCCTTTATGACATAATTTGTAATCAATGTATGATCCATTCTGTGTAGATGTAATTCTGTGTGATTATTTAGGTATTTAGTAAATAAAAATTCAACATATAATAAAAAATTACAACGAAGTTTGTAATTGGTGACTTCGAACATGTTAGCCAGGGTTCGTGAAGATAACCAAGAATTTACAACTTCAGATACAGACTATATAAGGTTGACGATGTAACGACCTGGGTGTCGCGGGGTGTGAAATCAGACGCAGGAACAGCAGAGCCTTCAATACGGTGATTTTAATTCCCAACCGGCAAACCAAAATGTCCAACACGGAACTTACTGGGTATATAAACACCTGTCTACAAAACACGGGGAGACAAACCCAGTATACAAACAATAAACCACTCCCGAAATCCAACAGCTACAGACGAACAATCCCGCACAAAGAAGCCTACGGGCTGGCTGACTAATAAAGCCACACTATATTAACAAACTAACTGAACACAGGTGATACAAATAAACACATAAGGAGGGGAGGGAAAGAGGTCAGTGGCAGCTAATAGGCCGGTGACGACGACCGCGAGCGCCACCCGAACGGGAAGGAAGCCTGCCTCGGTTGAAGTCGTGACAGACGATTAAATATTGACTGCTATTGAGGTAAAAGATTACCAGGTCTTTAAGAGTTTATTCGGAAGATAACAGCTCTATAAACATTATTGTGTGTGCCCCGACTTTCTATGTTATACATTTACATGATTAGCTTTAATCAGGTAATATTAATTACAGAGAAAATTATTTTATGAAATAGCATGTCATATCACTTAATCCAGTAGTGTGTGGCTGCTCAGCCATGGAAACCCGTTTCATGAAGCTCCAACGAACAGTATTGTGCTGACGTGGTTTCCAGAGAGGTTTGGAACTCGGTAGTGAGTGTTAAAGCCAAGGACAGATGATTTTTACACGCTACAACATTCAGCACTCGGCGGTCCCGTTCTGTGAGCTTGTGTGGCCTAACAATTCGCGGCTGAGCCGTTGTTGCTCCTAGACTTCTCCACTTCACAATAACAGCACTTAAAGTTGACGGTGCAGCTCTAGCAGGGCAGACATTTCACGAACTACTTGTTTGAAAGGTGGCATCTATACGGTGCCATGTTGAAAGTCATTGAGCTCTTCAGTAAGTGTCACGCCCTGACCTTAGAGATCCTCACTATGTTTGGTTAGGTCAGGGTGTGACTCGGGTGGGAAAGTCTATGTTTTCTATTTCTTTGTTTTTGGCCGAGTGTGGTTCCCAATCAGAGGCAGCTGTCTATCGTTGTTTCTGATTGGGGATCATATTAAGTTGTCATTTTCACTTTTGGGTTTTGAGGGATCTTGTTTTCTGTTTAGTGTCTGTGCCTGACAGAACTGTTCACTTTCATTTTTTGTCTTTGTTATTTTGGTGTCATCAATAAAAAGACAGATGTACGCCTACCACGCTGCGCCTTGGTCCACTCTTCATTCTACCACCAACGAGAGCCATTACAGTAAGCATCTAGGGGTAACAAGCGTTCTATTATTAAAGGACTGATCATGCAACCAAGGTGTTCTTTCATAAAGCCTTCATATACTGATGATATCGAGGTAACACTTGCTTCTATTTTTATTTTATAAGGCTGTCCATTGGTAACAAGCGTACGATTTAAAAGGCTTCATAGGAGATTGCTGCCTCTGGTGTGCGGGGTAACAAGTCTCTATTTGTATAAAGGCTGTTCATGGCAACAAAGCCATTCTATTATGTAAGGCTGTCACATGCAACAAGCGTTTTTCTATATATATAAAGGCTGGCATGAATATGGGGGTGAGTAACAAGAGTTCTATTTATAAAGGCTTCATTGCATGGGCAACCAAAGCGTTCTATTATATAAAGGCTGTCATGGCAACAAGTGTTTCTATTATATAGGTGTCATCGTAACACGCTTTCTATTATGAACAGGCTTTGTCATGGAAAACAGGTTCTATTTAAATTCTGTCGATGGCAACAAGCGTCTCTTTTATTAAAGGCCGGTCAGTGGCAAGGAAGCGATTCTATTTAAAAAGCTTTCATGGCAACAAGCTTTCTATTATAAAGGTTTGGTCATGGGCAACAAGCATCTATTATTAAAGGCTGTTATGGCAACAAGCGTAAGTTAATTTTATTAAATAATAAATATTATAAAAAATGCAAATGTTTGTCAATGGTGGTTGCATGGCTGTTAGGCTCGATTTTATACACCTGTCAGCAACGGGTGTGCTGAAATGGACGAATCCACACATTTTAAGGGAGGTCCACTATACTTTTGAATATATTACTGTATCCTCATCACCTGCTCACTGGCTCTGACCATTTACCTAGAAAGTGGGGGTAGAATTCATCTTTCTCTCTTAGTGATGCCTTTAGTTCCTGTCTCATTGATGATAGGTCCGCTCGTTCTGATGGCTTAGATCTCTCCTGCGCTGATTTCTTCTTGATGCAATGGGGGAACAAACAAAAAAAGCAAAACACGCACATAAACACACAACTTCGGACAGACTCCGGGATTGAAATTATGAACTGTCGAATCAGGTGTTGGTAGAGCGGGGCTGGAACGAAAGCAGGCACCCATTAGCTGGAGGAAGGTGTCGAAGTTCTTTAGAGTGTCTTCCTTTAAATCTGACA
>NC_036851.1:5828489-5841494 GCF_002910315.2 Salvelinus sp. IW2-2015 | reverse complement strand
GGTCTACACCTGTTGTATTCGGTGCATGTGACAAATACAATTTGATTTGATTTGATTTAAATTTGAATAAAATAATCAACTTTGTGGTAATCATGCTGGAATGGCAATTGTGTTTGAATCGAAATGGCAGTTAAATCTACTTTTTTTTTATGTGTATGCTTGTGTATGCTTTTATTAAACACTATTTCCTCTTGCTTCTAGCTCCCATTTAGTTTGCAACAGCACAGGTTTTTACGAACCTTGCTGTTTTCCACTCAGACCTTTGGCAACAATGTTGAAAAAAATGAATTTGATCCTTTCCCCTGCTGTCATTTCAGAGTTTGATGTGACAGTGTGAGATTTTATTAACTACTGTTTTCTAAAATCCCCATTAGGGAATACATACCCAGCCATCACCTGTTTCTCAAGACACTCAAGACGTTTCAGACATTGCTGTTTTGGAAGACGTGCCTCAAGACACCCCATGCCATTTTGTGCCATGTCTTGAAACATGCAATGAAATGGGACATGTCTCAAAACACTATTGAACACTATTGTAATACCATGTTATAGAGACACCATTTAGACAGCACCTGACCAACAATATATGCATATATACATATATATATACATATAGTTGAAGTCGGAACTTTACATGCACCTTAGCCAAAATACATTTAATCATAGTAAAAATTCCCTGTCTTTGGTCAGTTAGAATCACCACTTTATTTTAAGAACGTGAAAGTCAGAATAATAGCAGAGAGAATGATTTATTTCAGCTTTTATTTCTTTCATCACATTTTTTATTTCTTTCATCACAAGTTTACAGTATTGGTAGCATTGCCTTTAAATTGTTTAACTTGTGTCAATCGTTTTGGTAGCCTTCCAACACGCTTCCACAAATAAGTTGGGTGAATTTTGCCATTTCCTCCTGACAGAGCTGGTGTAACTGAGTTCAGGTTCGTAGGCCTGACTTGCTCACACACCTTTTTCAGTTCTGCCCACAAATGTTCTATAGGTTTGAGGTCCAGGGTTTTGTGATGGCCACTCCGATACCTTGACTTGTTGTCCTTAAGCCATTTTGCCACAACTTTATGAAGTACTGCTTGGGGTCATTGTACATTTGGAAGACCCATTTGCGACCAAGCCAACTTCCTGACTGATGTCCTTGAGATGTTGCTCAATATATCCACATAAGTGTCCTCCCTCATGATCCATCTCATGATTGCCAAAAACATGTGTGCTTTTTTAAAAGTTAATTTTGTGGAATTTATTCCCTTTTTAATGCGTTTGAGCCAATCAGTTGTGTTGTACAAGGTAGGGTAGTATACAGAAGATAGCCCATTTGGGAAAAGACCAAGTCCATATTATGGCAAGAACAGCTCAAATATATCAGAAGAAATGGCAGTCCATCATTACTTTAACACATGAAGGTCAGTTCAATTCAGAACATTTCGAGAACTTTGAAAGTTTCTTAAAGTGCAGTCGCAAAAGCCATCAAGCGCTATGATTAAACTGGCTCCATGAGGACCGTCACAGGAAAGGAAGACCCAGAGTTACCTCTGCTGCAGAGGAACGTTCATTAGAGTTAACTGCACCTCAGATTGCAGCCCAAATAAATGCTTCACAGAGGTTCAAGTAACAGACACATCTCAACATCAACTGTTCAGAGGAACTGCGTGAATACAGCCTTCATTGTCGAATTTCTGCAAAGAAACCACTACTAAGGACACCAATAAGAAGAGACTTTCTTGGGGCCAAAAAACACGAACAATTGGACATTAGACCAGTGGAAATCTGTTCTTTGGTCTGATGAGTCAAAATTTGAGATTTTTGGTTCAACCGCCGTGTCTTTGTGAGACGCAGAGCAGGTGAACGGATGATCTCTGCATGTGTGGTTCTCCACTGTGAAGCATGGAGGCGGAGGTGTGATGGTGTTTGTGGCTTGCTGGTGACACTGTTTGTGATTTATTTAGAATTCAGACACACTTAACCATTATGGCTACCACAGCATTCTGCAGCAATAAGCCCATCCCATCTGGTTTGCACTTAGCGGGGACTATCATTTGTTTTCGTACAGGACAATGACACAAAACACACCAAGCTGTGTAAGGCCTATTTGACCAAGAAGGAAAGTGCTGTATCAGATGACCTGACCTCCACAATCACCCGACAATCAACCCGATGATGTTTGGGATGAGTTGGACCGCAGAGTGAAGGAAAAGCAGCCAACAACTGCTCAGCATATATGGGCACTGTTATTGAATAATTAAAATAATAGAAGCATAATAAAATATCATAATGTTCATCCCCATTTTTTTAAAATGAAAACCACTGATTAAGAATTGGTATATGCGAGAGAGACCTAAACCCTGCGAAGGCTGTCTAGAGAGACTCTCTCTGGTGGACAGCCTCAGAGTCCGGCCACGCTTTTAGATTTTAATTCAAAGGATTATCACAAAAGCAAAGTTTGGAACTTTGGAATGTTCAACTTCATGGAACATTCTTTAGTCAACTGACAGTTGGTGCAAGACAACAGTCTGGCAAACGTTCATTTTGTATATTGCAACGTAGGCCCACAGCTAAACAAAATCTCTAAATGCAGGTGGTTAAATACATTTTAGACATCTTGAGACATTAAGTTGATCTACTTGTGCAGTTCATTAAATGCGGAATACATCCATTATGTCAAATATATCTCCAACATAAAACATAGAGGAATGTCCGGTGCATTTATCGATTATTTTTGGTTTTGTCTTGATCAGGGATGCATGTATTATGCAGTTAGTTATGCATGTATCTGACATTTTTTAAATGTGGTTTGATAGTTATTGTGTAATGACGCTTAGCATTGCATATGGTGATTTTACCCAGCTAGCGATAAGGAATCGGCCTAGAAGCAGCTCTCTTCCGCGGGGGGGGGGGGGGGGGGACTGATTGAATCGGCCAGAATTGGTGTCGGACTCGGCCCGGAATCAAAATGAATGACTGCCCAGGATTGGCCCGAGTACATTGAGCCGTTTCCGTCTACCGGAATTCAGCCGACTTTGCCGGCGTCTTACCAGAATCCGCCCCGCAAGCGCCCAATGCAAATTTAAATATATTTATACAAAATTACCCGATTTAGTCATTTTAAATATTACTATTATAAATTTCAAAAGGCACTCGCACATCTGAGCAACTTATTTGCAGATGCAAATATTACTATTTACATTTTATACATACAAATTATACCCATCCACAAAAACACATTTTGTGTCAGAGGAAACACCATACACCTGGTGACTGTGTCAGCGTGCATTGTGCCTAGCCTGCCACAGAAGTCGTTACAGCACGATGGGACAATGACATCCCGGCCGGCCAAACCCTCCCTAACTTGGACAACGCTGGGCCAATTGCGCGTCGCCTCATGGGTCTCCGGTCACGGCCGGCACGGGTCCGAACCAGCATCTGTAGCCACGCAGTTTGCACTGCGATGTAGTGTCTTTTGACCACTGCGCCACTCGGGAGGCTCCATCCACAAAGTTTTTAATGCTTATCAATTCCCTACACAAAGTATCAAAACTACTAAATACTACACAAGACTCTTAAAGAATTTCATTTAAACGTTAATTGTATTTTTTGATACAAGAAACAATGAGAAAATATGGAAAATAAACAATGAAATGTTAATTATATAAAGCACCCCATGTAATCATCTGCCAGAGGAGACCCCAATCGTCCCGAGCCCAAAGTAATACATTTGGGCCAGATAACTCTCACCAGAATCGGCCCGAGCCCCAAGTAATATATACACTTGGGCAGATAAACGCTCACCGGAATCGGCCCGAGCCCCAAGTAATATATACTCTTGGCCAGATAACTCTCACCGGAATCGGCCCGAACTCACACCGGAATCGGCCCGAGCATCCTAGCCATAAGTAATCCTGCCGACATGACGTCGGGCGAGTCTGACTCTCAGCCAAAATGCCCTGACTCTCAGCCGGAATCAGCCCAGATCCACTGTGCTAGCTGGAGTAGTGTCATGACGTTGGCCTGTTGGGGGAGTTTATGACCCCCATAAATACCTTTCCCTTTTTCCTCTCTCTACTCTACCGATGTGACTATAAAAATCCCTTTGTTAACATAGAGAGTCTGGGAACATCAAAAAGGTGGGAAACGGAACCCTATTTCGGTAATCCAACCATTGAAAATATGCGTTGGTACTAATTGAATATATGATGTCAGATCAGTTGGCGTTTGAGACATTATACTGATATAAGACGACATAAACTGTATATTGGAAAGTCTACACATTCTAGTTACAGATTCACATGGAATTGTTGTGCAATTTAAATGTTTAAATATGAAACTATTTGTGAAAAGATTAAATGTAATTTTAGCTTCTTAAATGAGAGAATGGTTTGTCATAGAGGAAACTCTGCTCACTCAGAGGCCCTGCCCAAGTGAACAGACTTTGGTTGTAAACTATGAAACAGGCCCTTCTTTCACCACTATATAAACCCTTAGATGAAAATTCAACTTCCTGTTCCAAGGACGACGTGCGGTCCCTGCGGTTAAAAGGACAAGATCACCTACAGAACTAAGCCAACCTCCGAGTAGCTCTGGTTGAACGACAAGAACCTAACGAAATTAGCATCGAATCTCAACGTGAGGTGACGACCTACACGCCGAAGGATGAATTTCGACTATACCAGCCAGAATATAGCATGAGCTTAAAAGTATGGCAACTTGGTATGAACTTTGAACTCTTATTCACTAAAGAAGTGATACCCTCTCCGCCGCTAAACTTGGCTAGGAGAGGACGGACAGAGTATCCATTCTACCACGCTCCAGTTCACCACTAGACATTCTTCAGAGGACCAGAGATCCATGCTGGACCACCCCGCCTTCTATCTACAACCATCTACTGAAGCGCAGCTCAGAGTAAATATTTATTGCATTTTCTTTTTTCAAGAGGCGGTTATTTAGAATGCATAAGATACTGTATTTACGATAGCATAGCTGCCTACGGCCCAATAGAGACACAAAATCTTTTTGTTCCTCATTCTTCCCGCTCTTTCATTCAAAACCCAACCCCCTTTCTTTGTGTAACCAGCCGTCATATCTGTTCCGTCCGCTAGGGACGTTTTCCTTTATGACATAATTTGTAATCAATGTATGATCCATTCTGGTTAGATGTAATTCTGTGTGTGATTATTTAGGTATTTAGTAAATAAAAATTCAACCAAATTTTGTATTGCTGATTCAACTTGTTAGCCAGGGTTCGTGAAGATAACCAAGAATTTACAACTTCAGATGAGACTAAATAAGGTGACGATTAAATATTGACTGCTATTGAGGTAAAGATTACCAGGTCTTTAAGAGTTTATTCGGAAGATAACAGCTCTATAAACATTATTTTGTGTTGCCCGACTTTCTAGTTAATAACATTTACATGATTAGCTTAATCAGGTAATATTAATTACAGAGAAATAATTTTATAGAATAGCATGTCATATCACTTAATCCGGCACAGCAAAGACAAGACAGTAGGCTTGTGTGCGGCTGCTCAGCCATGGAAACCCGTTTCATGAAGCTCCCGACGAACAGTATTGTGCTGACGTGGTGTTCCAAGAGCAGTTTGGAACTCGGTAGTGAGTGTTAAAGCCAAGGACAGATGATTTTTACACGCTACAACACTTCAGCACTCGGCGGGCCCGTTCTGTGAGCTTGTGTGGCCTAACACTTCGCGCGCTGAGCCGTTGTTGCTCCTAGACTTCTCCACTTCACAATAACAGCACTTAAAGGTGACCGGTGCAGCTCTAGCAGGGCAGACATTTCACGAACTAACTTGTTGGAAAGGTGGCATCCTATGACGGTGCCATGTTGAAAGTATTGAGCTCTTCAGTAAGTGTCACGCCCTGACCTTAGAGATCCTCATTATTCCTATGTTTGGTTAGGTCAGGGTGTGACTCGGGTGGGAAAGTCTATGTTTTCTATTTCTTTGTTTTTGGCCGAGTGTGGTTCCCAATCAGAGGCAGCTGTCTATCGTTGTTTCTGATTGGGGATCATATYTAAGTTGTCATTTTCKTTTTGGGTTTTGWGGGATCTTGTTTTCTGTTTAGTGTCTGTGCCTGACAGAACTGTTCACTTTCATTTTTTGTCTTTGTTATTTTGGTGTCATCAATAAAAAGACGATGTACGCCTACCACGCTGCGCCTTGGTCCACTCTTCATTCTACCACCAACGAGAGCCATTACAGTAAGSCCATTCTACTGCCAATGTTTGTCAATGGTGGTTGCATGGCTGTTAGGCTCGATTTTATACACCTGTCAGCAACGGGTGTGGCTGAAATGGACGAATCCACACATTTTAAGGGAGGTCCACATACTTTTGTATATATACTGTATCTCTCACTACCTGCTCACTGGCTCTGACCACTTTACCTAGAAAGTGGGGGTAGATTTCATCTTTCTCTTTAGTGATGGCCTTTAGTTCCTGTCTCATGATGAGTAGGTCCGCTGCGTTCTGATGGGCTAGATCTCTCTCCTGCGCTGATTTCTTCTTGGTGCAATGGGGAACAAACAAAAAAGCAAAACACGCACATAAACACACAACTTCGGACAGACTCCGGGATTGAAGATTATGAACGGTTGAGTCAGGTGTGGTAGAGTGGAGCTGGAATGAAAGCAGGCACCCATTAGCTGGAGGAAGGTGTCGAAGTTCTTTGAGGTCTTCCTTTATCTGGACCTCCCTCTCCTTCAGTTCTTTATCTCTGACACGCTGGGCCATCAGGGTCACGTTAAAGTCCTGGCAGAGACGGACAGACCGAGACAGACAGGAGAAGAGGGCAGAAGTCAGAGGCTACAGGCCAGAGATTCAGACGTTATGGGGTAAGAACTATTATGTGTGTGTGTGTGTGTCACCTCTTGAAGGGCCTCCATGACCTTGTGTATGTTCAGCTCCTGTCTTCCTAATAAGGCGAGTCGAGGGAGCCAAGACATCAGTGGACGGGGCCGCCTTCCTGATGGACAACAATAACAAGTCAGTGTGATTTATTTTTGACATTTACAACCTTTTTATGGGTAAGGAGCCTATCCCAAAGTAAAATGATCATCATGAAAGTCATGAGGTTATTTGTGACCTTACAGCAGTTTTATTTGAAGTTTGTTCTCAAAGTATGTTTTGAAGTCATCTGTCAGATCTTCTGCTGCCTTATCGTCCATGTCTGACAGTCAGTCTGGCTGTGTCAGCTACTGGTAGCAACAAGACACCTACTGTGGACTACTCCTGTCATATCACTACATGCAATATCTAATGGGTGGTTTTGGTCATACCTGGTCASGAAATACTTAGCAATGGTGTCCTAGCAACCAACTAAAAGGGGCTATTCCTTTTCCATAGAGATAGAGCTGGAGTAGAAATTCTCTGTGGTTTCTTACCCACAAAACTAGCAAAGAACCAGAACAGAGTTGGGGGAGTTCTATAGAAATAGAATGAATAAAAAGGTTGTCTACATTCAAGTCAATGGTGGCATATTGGATGGACTGGCAGCCATTGAGGGTGCCCATCCCAGGAAGTAAAAGSAGGAAGTGTACCCTTCAATCTGWGCTGTGATTTGTTGAATCAACTCAACTGACATTACAAAGAAAATACATTCCATTGCATGAGCCACATCAGATAGCAACATTTGAACGAACATTCTACGTTACCGTGGCGATCCAGCGTCAGTTGATAGAACATTACAAAATACAGAAAATGATTGCGTCACAATACCAGGCAGCCATTGCGAGTGTACCAGTCATATTTCCAGGGTTAGAGCTTCCAAGACTGTTCTATTCATTCTATTTCTATGGTTCCACATTCCATTCCTACACAGTACATTCCATAGAATTTAGAATCATTGCTGTAGCTTTAGCGTAGTTGTAAATATACGCTCATTCTAATTCTATCCACTGGGTGGCACCAAATGTGTCTCCCCAGTGCCTGCGTCATCACATACTGCATTTGTCTTCTGTTTACTGCCTTTTCAGAAGTATTACTGCCTTTCAGAAGTACTATCTCTCAGCATTTTAACCTTGATTTCTATATTTGGAAAATAAGTTTAATAAAAATATATAAGTTAGCAGATGATACAACTAAATCACAAGGATCACTATTGCTCTTAAGACAAAATCATCCTCTTCAGCTTAGGGTCTTGAACCATATTGTTGTTGAACATCTCAATGTCTATCCAAGATGAAAGAAAACAACATCCATCTTGAATAACTTGCGTTAACTTGCGTTAATAACAGCGTGACCTCTATTATTGAAAGGGTTTTTGCCCTTTAAGCCTGTCCACAACTTCTCCCCCAACAAAACACTTCTGCGGAACAAAGATATTCTCTAAATGGTTTTAGAAAATACATTTGTGCTTGATTTACTGATTTTATAAAGGGAATATACTCTTATAGAAAGTTCTTAGAAACATAACAGCCCGATACATTAAAGAATGTAATTATATATGCAAAGCAACATTTACTCAATTAATGAAATCTCATGTGTGTATCYGAGAACATGTCAAGAGATGTACAACTTGTTAGAAGGTTGTCCACTGCTACATATATAATATATATAACATATATAATACTAAATTAATAAGGGAACTTTTTCATTTCAAGAACAAGATCTCTCCCAGAAGGCAGTTCTTCTGGAATGCATATATTACTGAAATTGAAGAAACACTTTGAAATCTTACAAAATATACCCTTGTCTAAAATCATGGACTTAGAGGATAAATGCGTATTTGTGATAAAGAGGAAACTATTATTCACAATTATGAGTGCGACTAAAGTTATTTTGGAGGGAGCTACACTGWACAAAAAWAWAAATGCAACATGTAAAGTMTTGGTCCCATGTTTCATGAYCTGAAATAAAAGATCCCAGAAATTGTCCGTACGCACAKAAAAAACGTATTTAAAATGTCGTGCGCACACATCCCTGTCAGTGAGCATGCMTGGCTCATGTCTGTTATATTTCCATATTGGCTATGTAACTATTTGTAGAAATCTTCCCATTATTAAATTGGTGAAATTATTTCATTGAGCTTTGATTTTTATTACTCTTTTTATTCACTTAGTTACTTACTTTTTCTATTGTTGTTGCATTGTCGAGAGGTTGACCTGCAAGTAAGCATTTCATTGCACAGTGTACTCCATGCATATCATGTGTACACTGAGTATACAAAACATTAAGAACACCTGCTTTTTCCATGACATAGACAGGCCAGGTGAATCCAGGTGAAAGCTATGATCCCTTATTGATGTCACTTGTTAAATCCACTTCAATAAGTGTAGATGAAGGAGAGGAGACAGGTGAAAGACGGAGTTTTAAGCCTTGAGACAATTGACACATGGATTGTATATCTGTACCATTCAGAGGTTGAATGGGCAAGACAAAACACGTAAGTGCCTTTGAACGGGGTATGATAGTAGGTGCCAGGCYCACCGGATTGTGTCAAGAACTGCAACGCAGCTGGGTTTTTCACACTCAAGTTTCTCATGTGCATCAAGAAAGGTCATCCACCCKAAGGACATCCAGACAACTTGACACAACTGTGGGAAGCATTGTAGTGAACATGGGCCAGCATCCCTGTGGAACGCTTTCGACACCTTGTAGAGTCCAATGTTAGGAAGGTGTTCCTAATGTTTGCTATACTCAGTGTATATGACAAATAAACAAATGTGAACTTAAAAGGGAAGGGGGAGGGAAGCCAGAAAGAGAGGGGAAAAGATGGTGGGCTTTGTGGTTAGATTGTAGGTGAACAAAACATTGAAGATACATAGGCCCTTAAGTTATGTGTCCTCAAATCTGAAAATCACACATTAGCTGATAGAACTGACAAAAATGAATAATAGAGGTCTTATAACTGATTTCATTCTATKGMTTTTTTTTMMGGCTCATGTCTCTTTATAGTCATATGGCCTAGGGGCTATGTGGTTTCTTATCTGTCATGTACGGAGTTGTGTTGCTCTGTTATGCGGACACTTGATTTTTCTTTACAGTTGAGTTTAAAACTTACTAATGATATGTTGCACCTCTATCTTGCTGCCTTGCAGATAAGCCAAGGAGGGGGACACATGAGAACAGCTGGCCAGTGGAGCACTTTGAACCTCTCCCTCAACGTGATCAAGACAAAGGAGATGATTGTGGACTACAGGAAAAGGAGGACCGAGCACGCCCCCGTTCTCATCGACAGGGCTGTGGTGGAGCAGGTTGAGAGCTTCAAGTTGCTTGGTGTCCACATCACCAACAAACTAACATGGTCCAAGCACACCAAGACAGTCGTGAAGAGGGCARGACAAAACCTATTCCCCCTCAGGAGACTGAAAAGATTTGGCYTGGGTCCTCGGATCCTCAAAAGGTTCTACAGCTGTAACATCCTGACTGGTTGCATCACTGCCTGGTACGGCAACTGCTCGGCCACCGACCGCAAGGCACTACAGAYGGTAGTGRGWACGGCCCAGTACATCACTGGGGCTAAGCTGCCTGTCATCCAGGACCTCTACACCAGGCGGTGTCAGATGAAGGCCCTAGAAATTGCCAAAGACCCCAGTCAAAGACCCCAGTCATAGACTGTTCTCTCTGCTACTGCATGGCAAGCGGTACCGGAGCGCCAAGTCTAGGTCCAAGAGGCTTCTCAACAGCTTTTACCCCCAAGCCATAAGACTCCTGAACAGGTAATGAAATGGCTACCCCCCACCCCCTCACAAACACTTGTTTTACACTGCTGCTACTCTCTGTTTATCATCTATGCATGGTCACTTTACCTATACATTCATGTACATATTACCTCAATTAGCCTGACTAACCGGTGCCCCTGCACATTGGCTACCCGGACGGTTTGCATTGTGTCCCGCCACCCCCCGCCCGCCAACCCCCACTTTTAAGCTGCTGCTACTCTCTGTTTATCATCTATGCATAGTCACTTTAACTATACCTACATGAACATATTACCTCAATTAGCCCGACTAACCGGTGCCCCAGGACATTGACTCTGTATTGGTACCACCTGTATATAGCCTCGCTATTGTTATTTTCACTGTCATTTTTACTGGTTTTTGTTATTTCTTTACCGCTCTATTGTTTACCTAATACCTGTTTTTTACTTAAAAATTGCACTGTTGTTTAGGGCTTGTAAGTAAGCATTTCACTGTAAGGTGAAACACCTGTTGTATTCGGCAGCAAGCCGCAAACGCGTGCCATGTCCTAAGGACAGTTGGGACTTCTGTATTGGTACCACCTGTATATTAGCCTCGCTATTGTTATTTTTTTTCACTGTCATTTTTACTGGTTTTTTGTTATTTCTTTACCGCTCTATTGTTTACCTAATACTGTTTTTTACTTAAAAATTGCACTGTTGTTTAGGGCTTGTAAGTAAGCATTTCACTGTAAGGTGAAACACCTGTTGTATTCGGCGCACGTGACAAATAAACTTTGATTTGATTTGACTCAGAACAGCTGTAGCCAGGGGCAACTGGTTGGGAACAGGATGACTTAGGTGGCCCAGACAGAGATATAAACAGAAGAGTAGATGATGGAGAGACACCAGACAAGACACAGAGACAGCAACTGAAGAGTAGGATATGATAGGGAGAGGCACACCAGACAAGACACAGAGACAGCAACAGAAGAGTAGGATATGATAGGGAGAGACAACCAGCAACAAGACACAGAGACAGCAACAGAAGAGTAGGATATGATAGGAGAGAACACACCAGACAAGACACAGAGACAGCAACAGAAGAGTAGGATATGATAGGGAGAGACACACCAGACAAGACACAGAGACAGCAACTGTAAATCAAACAGGCTAAACGTCAGTATAGAGATAAAGTGGAGACGCAATTCAATGGCTCAGACACGAGACGTATGTGGCAGGCATACAGAAAATACGGACTACAAAAGGAAAATGAACCACGTCGCCAAGACCTACGTCTTGCTTCCGGACAGGCTAAACACATTCTTGACACGCTTCGAGGACAATACATGTGCCACCGGATGGCCTGCTACCAAGGTCTGTGGGCTCTCCTTCTCTTCCTGCGTGGCGTAAAAATTTAAACGTTTTAACCCTCGCAAGGCTTTTAACTTTGCGTGCGCATCCTCCTAGCCGTGTCCTCAGAACATGTGCAAACCAGCTGGCTGGTGTGTTTAAGGCATATTCAATCTATCCCAATCCCAGTCTGCTGTCCCTACATGCTTCAAGATGGCCACCATTGTTCCTGTACCCAAAAAGGCAAAGTTAACTGAACTTATGACGATCGCCTGTAGCACCTCACTTCTGTCAAGGATCATATCACTCACTACCTGATACCCTAGACACTGCATATACCACCAGATGCGCACTCCCATATCATAGACCTGTATATACTATGCGCTAGTCAGGTCACACAGCTTCATAGCACGCTCCTCCAAAAGCTCAACACTAAGCTCGAGGCCCTGGGTCTGAACTCCGCCCTGTGAAACTGGGTCCTGGACTTCCTGACCGGCAGCCCCCAGGTGGTAAAGGTAGGAATCATCACCTCCACTCCGCTGATCCTCAACACTGTGGCCCCACAAGGGTACGTGTTCAGCCCCTCCTGTACTCCTGTTCACCCATGACTGTGTGGCCAAGCACGCCTCCAACTCAATCATCAAGTTTGCAGATGACACAACAGTAGTGGGCTTGATTACCAACGATAAGGAGAGGTGAGGGCTCTGGGAGTGTGGTGCCTGGAAAACAACCTCTACTCAATGTCACAAAACAAAGGAAATGATTGAGATGCACCTGGAGGTGCACCCATCTATCTACATCGACGGGACCATGTGGAGAAGGTGGAAAGCTTCAAGTTCCTTGGCGAACACATCACTGACAAACTAAAATGGCACCCACACAGACAGTATGGTGAAGAGGCGCAACAGAGCCTCTTCAACCTTAGGAGGCTAAAGAAATTTGGTTGTCACCTAAAACCCTCACAAACTTTTACAGATGCACAATTGAAAGCATCCTGTTAGGAATGTCTCACG
>NC_036851.1:5816981-5828464 GCF_002910315.2 Salvelinus sp. IW2-2015 | reverse complement strand
GCACGTGACAAATAAACTTTGATTTGATTTGACTCAGAACAGCTGTAGCCAGGGGCAACTGGTTGGAACAGGATGACTTAGGTGGCCCAGACAGAGATATAAACAGAAGAGTAGAATGATGGAGAGACACCAGACAAGACACAGAGACAGCAACTGAAGAGTAGGATATGATAGGAGAGCACACCAGACAAGACACAGGAACAGCAACAGAAGAGTAGGATATGATAGGGAGAGACACACCAGACAAGACACAGAGACAGCAACAGAGAGATAGGATATGATAGGGAGAGACACACCAGACAAGACACAGAGACAGCAACAGAAGAGTAGGATATGAGAGGAGAGACACACCAGACAAGACACAGAGACAGCAACTGTAAATCAAACAGGCTAAACGTCAGTATAGAGAATAAGT
The DNA here is from genome assembly GCF_002910315.2 of Salvelinus sp. IW2-2015. NCBI lineage: Eukaryota > Metazoa > Chordata > Actinopteri > Salmoniformes > Salmonidae > Salvelinus > Salvelinus sp. IW2-2015. The sequence continues at coordinate 5,828,049 of NC_036851.1, read as the reverse complement.
GGAGACGCAATTCACATGGCTCAGACACGAGACGTATGTGGCAGGCACTACAGAAAATCACGGACACAAAAGGAAAATGAACCACGTCGCCAAGACCTACGTCTTGCTCCGGACAGGCTAAACACATTCTTGACACGCTTCGAGGACAATACAGTGCCACCGCGATGGCCTGCTACCAAGGTCTGTGGGCTTCCTCTCCGTGGCCGACGTGAGGTAAAACATTTTAAACGTTTTAACCCCTCGCAGGCTTTTAACCTCTTGCGGCATCCCTAGCCGTGTCCTCAGAACATGTGCAAACCAGCTGGCTGGTGTGTTTAAGGCATATTCAATCTTCCAATCCCAGTCTCTGCTGTCCACATGCTTCAAGATGGCCACCATTGTTCCTGTACCCAAAAAGGCAAAGTTAACTGAACTTAATGACGTGTAGATAACCATCCTAATGATATGAACTGATATCTAAAGAATGAATCTTCTATCCCCTTCTACGAAAAAATATTAAAAGTCAATCCAGCAGGCGGAATAGTCTGCCCCTGTTAGCCCCCCCCCCCCACCCCTCCCCTCCCCCCCTCACATCCACCCCCCTCCCCCCGTCCCCCCCCCCCCCCCCCCCCCCACTCCCCCCCCCCCCACCTTCGCCGCCGTCACCACTCGCCCCCCGCCGCCCTCACCACCCCCCCCCCGTCCCCACCCCACTACACCCCCCCCCCCATCCCCCACCCACCACCCACCCCCCCCGCACCCCCCACCCCCCCCCCCCGCCCCCCCCCACCCCCCCCACTCCCACACCACCATCCCACCCCCCACCGCCCCTCACCCCCCCCCCCCTCCCACCCCCCCCTCACCCCCCCTCACCACTCACTTCTTATGTCAAGGATGCATATCACCTCCACCCTAAACCTGTATACCCTAACGACACTTCAATTTGCATACCGCCCCAAATAGGTCCACACCTATGTAAGAATTGCTGTTATTATCGAACCTTAAGCTCAGCATTCAAACTCATTTATAACCCAGGCACTCAACACCTTTGGCAACTCAGGAGGGCCCTGGTTCTGAACTCCGCCCTGTGAATAACTGGCTGTCCGGACTTCCTTGCACGGCAGCCCCCCCGAGGTCGTAAAAGGGTAGAATCAGCACCTCCACTTCGCTGATCCTCACACTGTGGCCCCACAAGTAGATACGTGTGTTTCAGCCCCTCTGTACTCCTTTGTCACCGAATGCCTGTGTGCCAAGCACGCGTCTCCAACCAATCTATTCCTAGCAGTTTATTGCGAGGACTCGATCGACTAACTAGTTGATTAGTAGTGGCGTCGATGTGATTACGACACAACGCAACCTATATGGGAGATGGCTCGTAGCAGGACCGTGCTCGGGCCACCACAGCAGCGCGTGTCGATGGTGACAAGTGGCTTGCCTTGGTTGGGGTGAAAACGACGCCGTCGTTACTCAATGCATCAAACTACCAATTTTCCTAGGAAATGAGTGAGATCCAGCAGAATCATTCTTTCGCTCCTGTTGTACGTCATGGATCGACCTGGCACCATTTTCGGTAATCTACTTCGACGGCGGGAACGCACAAGCATGTGGTTTCGAGAAGGTAGGCAAAGTGCTTTGCGACGCTCCAAAGCTGGCGCTGGGCGAACACCATCAGTCTGATGCAAACTTTCCAAACCTGGGCCAGCTTGCAAGTTGGACCATACCCACTAAACACAGATGCTAGTATGGTGGAATGATTACCCCCCGCTCCTTTGGAGAACAGACTGAGTCCTGACAAGGCAGCCAAGACTACGTTCAACCTTAGGAGGGCTTAAAGGAAATTTGGTCTTAGTCACCTAAAGGATCCAACCTACCATCACAATACATCTGTACAAGAAGATCTTACATATTGAAAAACAAGGCATCCTGCTTCAAATACACGTGGCTATGTATCACCGAAGAAAAATCCTGCATACAGTCCAACTGCAGCCTGCTTCCGCAACCGCCAAGGGCTCGTCCAGAGCGCATAGAGTGGTAGCGGTCCAGTGAGCCCACACGAACAACCTCGCGTACATAAGACAGGATAGGAAACCACCTTACTGTAAGCCCCTACGGCCAGAATACTGTGATAAGACGGCAAAGACCATACGTACAAGCTGCCCCACTGAAAGATAGTAAAACGAGTACTTAGTAGTTAAAATATACTGAAATGAAGTACATACATATAAGCTGCGTTTATTTTATGTGGTAAGCGACCGGGATCTCTGATTATTCATTTATTTGTCGGGAATTCGTGTATCCTCTAGTGTACTCTACTATTATATATTGTGTAGTGACTACTTTTATCGTTCATTTATACTACTCGCGGAATTTCAAAGGGAAAAGTATGTACTTTTTAGAGACACTCCATAACATATTTCACCTTAAGACACCCAGGAAAATACCTTCAGATTGACATATTCTTTCTCTCATGTGATGTTGATGTCTACCTAGCACAATTACTAGCGTAAAAACCACAGAAAGAGTTCCACCACCAAATTCACCACACTTATCGCTAATTCCCTCTCGCATAATCGCTCCTGCTGGTCACTCCTCTATTGCTCCTCCTGACTCCCCTTCGATGCGACTCTTTATACTAAAAGCATTCAAACACTAGTCTTTCCTTTGATCAATTTTGTACTGAGTCTGATAGTGTTGTACTGCGACTGTTGAGGGCCCTAGCTGTCAAAAAAAAAAGTTTATTTAAATAATATTCTTAATTTTTGCAATGACATTAGGCAATAATCCTCCATTTCTGGTTTGTCTAAATATACAAAGGAACTATGATGACATGTGACTTTCATCTACAATTTACTTTACTTATGTAGCCTTTTACTCAGGTTTGGTGTCGAAAGCGTTTTTCCAAACTATGACAAGTTGAGCACTTTTTTTCCACTACTATGCTACGTTGTAAGATACATTTAAATCTGCATAGCTTTTAGGACTGTTTACTTTAGATTTAGGTGTTTGTCGTTTTTACCCTGCTAATGGTTCCACTTACAATGCTTCCCACAGTTGAGTGTGTTACTTTCACTGTTTCATTTACTTGGTCATGTTTATAGATCTTTAAGGCTGTAGTCATCGTTACTTTACGTTCATGGTCTCTTTGACAATTGTTGAGTACGTTTTGTGCGCGAGACTGACCTTTTCCTCTGGTCCAGGACACATTGTATTAGACAAATGCGCTGAGAAACTGATCGCGATAGATTGTCACAGGGAAGGCCAAAAAGATCATCGACGGACCATCAACCACCCGAGCCACACTGCCTGTTCACCCCGCTATTCATCCTAGGAAGGCACGAGTGTTGAGAAAAGAAAACCCGGTAGCATAGTACCGTCGTTTGCATGCAAGTTTCGAGCTCTTGACACAATCGGGACCAGAGATCCTGAAAAACTGTTTCATCTAAGGCATCTCTGAACTAGTCCTAAAAGCCAGGCACCTTACTAATTCACTACCACTAGCGCTCAAAGGCAATCTTTACGATGTTGGGTCTGTCTTTGGCCAATCTCCAACCTTAAGGCACTGAATGGTACAGATGTTTAACATCAAGCAAATCTCCGCACTGTGGTCCACAATTGATAGTCTAAATCAAGGCTTTAACACTAAAAGTCTCACTGTACGTCACAAGGTATTGCCACTATCTGGTGCCTTCATCCTCATCTTCATATGCTATCATCATTACTTGAGATGATTGTGCATATACTATTTTCTACCTAGACATAATGTTGACATCACTTAACAGAGAGAAAATGTTTACATAATCATAGCTTTCTCATCCTGCCCTGTCTATGTCATCAGCTCGATAAACTACAGTCAGGTAGTTCTGCAATGTTACTAGTTTGATAATAGCTTCAGAAGTTTACATATACACTCCTATGACACATTGACCAAGTCACACTATGGAGAGAGATCTCAGTTTTTACAAACCTAGAGTCGCTAGATAGCATTTATGAGTCCTATTGATCATTGAACAAGAGGTCAACTGATCTTAGCGCTCATTAGGCCGACATCAACCACATTTGCAATATTTAATTCAGAGAGTAGAATGTGAGAAAAAAATGTGTCATACAGAAGTAGTAACTTAAGTGAATTAAAGAAATAATAGTAGTAGAAAATCCAAAGGAGATGATCTAATATTGACAAGTCTTTATATCTCTTTTCATCCATTAATCACTTAATATAATACCTCGAGGAAGATAGAGGAGTTTCTCTAACAAGTTGGTAGCGTTACAGAAGTTTATTACATGCCCACACTAAAATTAGTACATCGCGGGAATAGGATATGCTAAATACAGTACATAGAATTAGGTCTCTCAACTTACGCGGAATATTCAAAATGATTTCAGTGCTCGACTGCATGGAGCCTCCACAAGATGCTTCGGCCCACGGAGATAGAATGTGTAGTAGCGCAACGACCATTTTAAATAGTTTTTTTTTGAATTTTGCCCATTGCTTCCTGACAGAAGCTTAGGTTGTAACGTGCCTGGACGCTCAGGTTTGTTAGGCGGACAATTTCTGGCGCGATCTACTCTTTCTCGTGCACACTCTCAGACTCCTTTATGAATTCTGGCTTGGCACACAACAACATTTATACATGTTGCATTTATTAGTGTATTTTGGTACAGTGGGTAGCATCGGCACTTCCAATGTGAATGATACCACTACTATTAACGTCGCACCTTCTAATAACTTTGTGTATAGTCATACTTTCAACAGTCCATTTTTTATCACAAATACGCTGACCCACAACTTTGGATAGCTCCTCTGCTTAGAGAGGTCTTCATTGATTTCCATATTGACAAGGATTCAAAGGATACGTTTGGCGTTATCAAGCCTAATTTCTTAAAGCTCAATCTATGGATTGCGTCGATTCCAGCGTCTTGAAAGAATCCATTTGTCCTGCTTCTGGCGAGAGAGTATATCCATCATTACTTGTTCAAATGCAACAAAGTTCCCTATTAATGTAGTATTATCACATTGATTTGTCCATGTCTAGTTCTCATGTGGACAGACGCTCACCAGCTCCAACTGCCTGCTCAGCTCTCACAATGTGCACACTGTTCCTCACCGCAAACATGACTGCACATGTCACGACACTCTTCGAGTGTGCGATCAGTGTACGTATATGTGTGCTGTTGTTGCAATGGATAGATACTTACTATTCATGGACTTGACAAGTCCTTCACCTTTTTCCTCTCAAACATAACGTGTATCGGAATGGTCAGTTACTGTGCTAATGATCTAGTTATCAGATATTTTTTGTTCATCATGGACAGCAGGATGGATCAATTCCTCCTCTTAGTGTAGGAATCACGTACATTTCTACAACCCATAGCTGACAATATATATGCTAATATCCTATAGTCTGCAACACTTTTCATTAGAGATATCATGGTTGAGTTTTTGGCCGCAGAGAGTGAGTGCGTATGGCGTCTTCGCTTTGGCGAGAAGTGCGGCGTTGTATCAGGTTATATAAGTGTAAGCGTGTGCTTTATATTGTATGGAATATAGACTAGCCTTTGTCAACCCATATATCCTCCAGCTTTGTCACAACAAGGTGTTAGTGCCAATAGTTTTACTGTGTGCGGAAGTGATTATAGTGCCGACATGATTTAGTTATTCGTTCATCATACTACGTAATGACATTAAAGCACTGTCGAGTCTCGCTTCGCACTGACAGAGCCGAATTATGGTTCGATCAACCCTATAGCTTGATAGAGGAGTAGATTTTTTTTTCTCTTAAGAAGCAATACAGTGATCCTTTATGAGCTTGGCGATTTTATCTTGGCTATCGTATCTCTAACACTTATATATTTATTTAACCTTTATTTCCAAAAATATAGAAGAAATCAAGGGGTTTACCCAATATATCGCTGGTTGTTTTGAGAGATAGATACTTATGCGTTGCGTACTGATATGAATTTGTGACAGCAGTTAATAACTCTGAAAAAGGCATAAACAGAAGACAAAATGCAGTATGTGATAGATCGCCGTAGGTACCTTTCAGGCTGTTTGGAAATTGCTCCCAAGGAATGAGACCCAAACTGGAGCTGTGTAGCAACAGATTTGTCGGTTAAATTATTTTCTGAAGGGCTTGGCCTGATTTCTTTTGATTTTCCCATGACGTCACCAAGCAGACCCGGCCAATTGAGTTTGAAGGAGCTTGAAGAGAAATACAATTCCACATGGTACACCTCCAATTGACTCAACATTGATGTTCAATTAGGCACCTATCAGAAGCTTCTAAAGCCATGACATCATTTTCTGAATTTCCCAAGCTGTTTAACGGCCACATCAATTGTAGTGGTGTATGTAAACTTCCTGATCCCACTGGAGATTCGTTGAGTACATGTGATTTATAGAATTAAGATGAATGAATGAACAGTCTATGTTCCTTTAATACATTTATACAAACCAACTACTGCTGTGAATCAATAAGCCTACGGAAAAAAAACAAATGACTAGCAATGATATTCCTAAATGTAAATGTCAATTCTGGCATTAATGTAGATGCTGCCACTCAAACCGAACTTGTAGCTGTCGTTGAAAACTATCAGTCGTTTGTCATATTAATTGTGGATGTGTGGGGTATTGCGGAGAAAAAATGCGATGGTGAACCATGTTAAGAAAATTAGCATACCTCCAAATACCTTAGAGTGTAGATGAGAGTATAGAAACCAGTCTTGGGTTACGGAACTTCAACTGATATATACTATGTTTGAAACATAGCCTATCATTCAATCTCCCTTGTACAAATATTGATACATCTTTAGTCGGTCAACACTCCGCAATGGCTGCCTCTTAATAATGTTTACAGGATTATCTTTGTAGGCTGAACTCGTCAACTCCATTCATTCATATCTGTTATTTTTGTAATGGATTTACTCTTTATCATCTGTACGTCTACTATTCATACTGTGGTGATCTTATGTCATCGCCCACCCGTTCCGCTCTGACATCATTCGGTTCCATAATAGGTTATTATGTCTTAAATCATATCTTTCTGGTAGATTAATGCGGTTGTATCTTGGGGTAATGTATGCGTTGTTGGTTAATTTGTTAAGCATTCAAAATTTGCTTTAACTCGATCTCCTGGTACGTCAACTGCACCGCCCGCAACCGCAAGGCTCTCCAGAGGGTGGTGCGGTCTGCCCAACGCGTTACTGGGGGCAAACTACCTGCCCAGTGGTGTAAAGTACTTAAGTAAAAATACTTTAAAGTACTACTTAAGTCGTTTTGGGGGGTATCTGTACTTTACTATTTATATTTTTGACTACTTTTACTTCACTACATTCCGAAAGAAAAGTATGTACTTTTTACTCCATACATTTTCCCTGACACCCAAAAATACTAGTTACAATTTGAATGCTTAGCACTACAGGAAAAAGGTCAAATTCACACACTTATCAAGAGAACGTCCCTGGTCATCCCTACTGCCTCTGATCTGYTGGACTCACTAAACATAAATGCTTCCTTTGTAAATTATGTCTGAGTGTTGGAGTTAGCCCTAGCTGTCAAAAAAAAGTTATAAAAAAWGAATTTTTGCTGTCTGGTTTGCTAAATATAAGGAATTTGATGTATAGCATTTACTTTTACTTTGTACTTTTACTCAGGTATGACAATTGAGCACTTTTTCCACTACTCTACTTAAGTACATTTAAAATCTGATACTTTTAGACTTTTACTCAATTAGTATTTTACTGGGTTACTTTCACTTTTACTTGAGTCATTTTAAATTAAGGTATCTTTACTTTTACTCAAGTATGACAATTGAGTACTTTTTCCACCTCTGCCTCCAGGACACATACAGCGCCCGATGTCACAGGAAGGCCAAAAAGATCATCACGGACATCAACCACCCGAGCCACTGCCTGTTCACCCCGCTATCATCCAGAAGGCGAGGTCAGTACACGTGCATCGAAGCTGGGACCGAGAGACTGAAAAACTGTTTCTATCTCAAGGCCATCAGACTATTAAACAGCCATCACTAGCACATTAGAGGCTGCTGCCTATAGGCATAGACTAGAAATCGCTGGCCACTTTAAGGAATGGAACACTAGTCACTAGTCACAAGGATTGCATATCTGGCATTACTCATCTCATATGTATATACTGTATTCTATACTATTCTACTGTATCTTAGTCACTTAAAAATGTTTACATATCTGGCATCACTCATCTCATATGTACAGTTGAAGTCAGAAGTTTACATACACCTTAGCCAAATACACTTAAACTCAGTTTTTCACAATTCCTGACATTTAGTCCTAGTAWAAATGCCCTGTCTTAGGTCAGTTAGGATCACCACTTTATTTTAAGAATGTGAAATGTCAGAATAATAGTAGCGAGAATGATTTATTTCAGCTTTTATTTCTTTCATCACATTCCCAGTGGGTCAGAAGTTTACATACACTAAATTAGTACTTGGTAGGATTGCCTTTAAATTGTTTAACTTGGATCAAATGTTTCGGGTAGCCTTCCACAAGCTTCCCACAATAAGTTGGGTGAATTTTGCCCAATTGCTCCTGACAGAGCTAGTGTAACTGAGTCAGGTTTGTAGGCCTCCTTGCTCGCACACACTTTTTCAGTTCTGCACACAAATTATCTATAGGATTGAGGTCAGGACTTTGTGATGGCCACACCAATACCTTAACTTTGTTGTCCTTAAGCCATTTTGCCACAACTTTGGAAGTTTGCTTGGGGTCATGTCCATTTGAAGAACCATTTGGACCAAGCTTTAACTTCCTGACTGACGTCTTGATATGTTGCTTCAATATATCCACATAATTTTTCCTATCACATGATGCCATCTATTTTGTGAAGTGCACCAGTCCCTCCTGCAGCAAAGCACCCCCACAACATGATGCTGCCACCCCCGTGCGTCACGGTTGGGATGGTGTTCTTCGGCTTGCAAGCCTCCACCTTTTCCTCCAAACATAACGATGGTCATTATGGCTAAACAGTTCTATTTTTGTTTCATCAGACCAGAGACATTCTCTAAAGTGACGATCTTTGTCCCCATGTGCATTTGCAAACCATAGTCTGGCTTTTATGGCAGTTTTGGAGCAGTGGCTTCTTCCTTGCAGAGCGGCCTTTCAGGTTATGTTGTAACTTGTTTTTATTGTGGATATAGATAGTTTTGTACCGTTTCCTCCAGCTTCTTCCCAAGGTCCTGTGCTGTTGTTCTGGGATTGATTTGCCAAAGTACGTTCATCTCTAGAAGACAGAACGCGTCTCCTTCTCTGAGCGGTATGACGCCTGCGTGGTCCCATGGTGTTTATACTGCGTAATATTGTTTGTACAGATGAACGTGGTACCTTCAGGCGTTTGGAAATTGCTCCCAAGGATGAACCAGACTTGGGAGGTCTACAATTTATTTTCTGAGGTCTTGGCTGATTTCTTTTGATTTTCCCATGACGTCAAGCAGAGGACTGAGTTTGAAGGTAGGCCTTGAAATAATCCACAGGTACACCTCCAATTGACTCAATGATGCAATTAGCCTATCAGAAGCTTCTAAAGCCATGACATCATTTTCTGGAATTTCCAAGCTGTTAACGGCACAGTCAATGTAGGTATGTAAACTTCTGACCCACTGGAATTGTGATACAGTGAATTATAAGTGAAATAATCTGTCTTTAAACAATTTTGGAAAAATGACTTGTGTCATGCATGAAGTAGATGTCCTAACCGACTGCTAAACTATAGTTTGTCAATAAATTTGTGGAGTGGTTGAAAAACGAGTTTTAATGACTCCAACCTAAGTGTATGTAAGCTTCCGACTTCAACTGTATATACTATTTCTAACTCTTCTACGGTATCTTAGTCCCTTAATAATGTTTACATATCTGGCATTACTCATCTCATATGTATTTACTGTATTCTATACTATTCTACTGTATCTTAGTCCGTCCGCTCTGACATCATTCGTCCAATATGTATATATTCTTAAATCATTCTTTCTTAGATTTGTGTGTATTGGGTATATGTTGTGTAATTTGTTAGATATTACTCGTTAGACAATACTGCATTGTCCAGCTAGAAGCACAAGCATTTCGCTACACCCGCAAAAACAATGCTAATCGTGTGATGCTGACCAATAACATTTGATTTGAGAATAGGATATGATGGAGACACGCCAGACAAGACACAAAGACAGCAATAGAAGAGCAGGATATGATAGCGAGAGAGACACTAGACAAGACAGAGACCACAACACAAGAATTGGTTATGATGGGAGTAGACACCAGGAGAACAGAACAGGCCATTACAGAAGAGGATAGACAAAGGACTGTAAAAAAATAAAATAATAATAACCTGAGACCGCAACAGATAAGACAGTGACAGAAGAGGGCAGATGGAGAGAGAACATATGTGGGTTGAGCACACAGTAGAATGTATGACTTCAAGCTGCTTTAGAGGTTCTAATTAGTTTATTTATTATTTATTTGCACAAATTATAACAGGTGAAATACAGACAGTGAAAGAGTAAAACATGGTTTACAAATCATTTGCTGGTGAGGTGAAAGTCTGTGCAATTATTTTTAAAACAATTGTTTACTTTTGCACTTTTTACTACCAGGACAGGATGAGAGAGGAGAGTAGACAAGAGAGCAACATAGAACACTAAGACAGCAACAGAAGAGGGCAGACAAGCGGGACAGCAACAGGCGTCACAGAGAATGCGATGGAGAGGCAGAGGCACAGTGGACTGTACCACTTAAAGCTTATCTATGGATTCTAATTAATGCTGTGGGAAGCGGGTGTGCTGAGGGTGCTTCAGAGCCTCCTGAAAAATCTGAATTAAAATAATCTGAATTTAAAAAAAATACGTTTAACTAAAGTAGTGCACTGGGCCTTTACTAGTATTAGCGGACCGATATAGACGTATGTAGGTTCTTAGTTTCAATAAAATTGCACAAAAAAAATTCTATCAGGCATCAAGATAAGACCCAAGTGCAGACTGTGATGTAACAATGTTTATTGTAACCACAGGGGCAGGCAAACGACAGGTCAAGGCAGGCAGGGGTCGACAATCCAGAGAAGAGGCCAAGG
>NC_036851.1:5762527-5811659 GCF_002910315.2 Salvelinus sp. IW2-2015 | reverse complement strand
AAGGTTACAACGGAGACAGGCAGCGGGTACAGGGTCAGAGGCAAAGGTCAAAAACCAGGAGGACGAGAAAGAGAGCTAGGGCAAACCAGGAGCTGAGCCAACCCGCTGGTAGACTTGATCAAACAAGACGAACTGTGACAGACCGAGAAAACACCAGGTATAAATACACGGGAAGATGGGTGACACCTGATGGGGGTTAGAGACAAGAACATGGGAAACAGATCAGGGCGTGCACAACTATTAACTGAAATACTTATTTACGTAGTTCTAGTTTACATTATGCTATTCGAAATTGAGCTCAGGTGCATCCTGTTTTTATTGATTGACCTGAATGCCAAGCATCACATCTGGAGGAGCCCTGGGACACCATCCCTACGGGTATGTTTTTTTTTCAGTGGCAGGGACTGGGAGGCTAGTCAACATCGAGCGAAAGATGAACGGAGCAAAGTACAGAGAGATCCTTGATAAACTTGCTACAGAGCGCTCAGAACCTCAGATTGGGGTGACGGTTCACCTTCCAACAGGACAACGACCCTAAGCACACAGTCAAGACCACGCAGTAGTGGCTTCGGGACAAGTCTCTGAATGTCCTTGAGTGGCCCAGCCAGAGCCCGGACTTGAACCCAATCAAACATCTCTGGAGAGACCTGAAAATAGCTGTGCAGAAACGCTCCCCATAAAACCTGACAGAGCTTGAGAGGATCTGCAGAGAAGAAATGTGAGAAACTCCCCAAATACAGGTGTGTCAAGCTTGTAGCGTCGTACCCAAGAAGAATCAAGGATGTAATCGCTGCCAAAGGTTCTTCAACAAAGTCCTGAGTAAAGAGTTTGAATACGTTATGTAAATGTGATATTTCAGTTTTGTATTTTTAATAAATATGCAAACATTTCAAAAAAACTGTTTTTGCTTTGTCATTATGGGGTATACCAGTGTAGATTGTTTTTTTTGTTTTTTTATATATCAATTTTGTATCGTAACATAATATGGAACAATTAAGGGGTCTGAATTCATTCCAAATCCACTAAATGTATCTGTCTCTCTGGATCTATCTGCCCTTTCCTTGCTGTGTTCCATCCTCTCCTTTCTGCCTCTGTCTAGTGCTAGCTGCAGCCACCTTATGACGAACTTCTCCATCTGTAGCCTTGGATGTGAAASTGTTTCTCCTGACAGCACCTTTTGAATAACATAAAAGAAGTAGTTACATTTAATCAGATTTTGACACCATACAAATCCTAGGAATCCCAATAGAGACCTCAAATGGGAAACACAACCTCAGCTTTTCAATTTCAATACTGAGTCAAACCGATGAAGAGAGAAATATGTGGCCGTAGTAGCACCACCGTGCTACAAGTGTGGTTACAATACAAATATCCGTGTGATTTGTGCCAGACCATGCCCACATTGTTTATTGGTAAATTGTTCGACATACTAGTCTAGAAAATATGGCATTGAAAGACCTTGCTCATAGATGCCATATCAAGTTTCATCCAGATCAGCCTTGTGGCTCCGGACGAGATGTCATTTTAGTGTTTTTCAAAAATTCTAAATGGCGGAATATCCATCATGGCAGCCTTGTGTGTCCTTGAGGCAAATGACTTCCTTTTCAGAAGAAGGACTAGCACAGAATTTACGGACTCTAGGTCAGGGATGGGCAACTTGCGGGCCGCAAAGACCTCGGATCAAATTCCTTGAAAATAAAATGTTTGAGGGAATTGTCATCGGGCCAAACTAACCTGTCATAATAGTATTCTAATTCCTAATTTTATGGTCAAGCCACTGTCTCACACCAGTCATCTTGTGTCCAGTATTCATGGAAACAGCTCTGATGATAAACAGATGGTCTGTGGAATTCAGAATACTTTGGATGCCAATACCCCATTTGAAGTTATTATTTTTTTAAATAATTAAGGTCAGGTAGGCGATTTGGTTATGGTTTATTGTAGGGACATCCCAAGGATTCCAYATAGCACTGACCATAAACATATAGGAGTTATGGATGCAAGGACTAACGATCCATTAAATAAAAATGAAAGTTTTAACCATGTTTTGAGGGTATACATTTTTTTTTTTTCAGTAAACCTTTCTGGCGCAGGCGTTCCGCTAGTGACCCACCTCGACAACATCCGGTGAAATTGCAGAGCGCCAAATTCAAAATACAGGAATAGTCATAATAAACATTCATAAAAAATATAAGTGTTATACATCGGCTGAAAGATTAACTTCTTGTTCTTTGTCAGATTTCAAAAAGGCTTTACGGCGAAAGCATACCATGCGATTATCTGAGGACAGCGCCCCGCATACAAAAGCATGAAAAACATTTTCCAACCAAACCGATGCATCACGAAAGTCAGAAATAGCGATAAAATAAATTGCTTACCTTTTGAAGATATTCATCTTTTTGCATTCCCAAAGGTCTCAGTTACACAATGWATGGTCGTTTTGTTCGATAAAGTCCTTATTTATATCCCAAAAATGTCCATTTTATTTGGCGCGTTTGATTCAGAAATACACTGGTTCCAACTCGCACAACATGCCTACAAAGGATCTAATAAGTTACCTGTAAACTTGGTCCAAACATTTCAAACAACGTTTCTAATCCAACCTCAGGTACCCTAAAATGTAAATAATCGATCAAATTTAAGACGGAATAAACTGTTTCCAATACCGGAGAAAAACAACACGGAGTGAGCTCTCATTCACGCACACCAAAAGACTAGAGTCCACCTGAGTGACACTTTGAAAGAATACGACTACTTCTTCATAAATAAAATATTAAAAATACAGAACACTTTCTAAAGACAGTTGACATATAGTGGAAGCCATAYGAACTGCAATCTGGGTCCTAATAATTCAGCTTCCCCATAGAAAAGCATTGGAAAATCCAATGACCTCAACAACAAAAAATCCTGGATGGATTGTCCTCGGGGTTTCGCCTGCCAAATCAGTTCTGTTATACTCAAAMACAGTATTTTAACAGTTTTAGAAACTTTAGAGTTTTCTAATCAATATTTCCATGTATATGCGTATCCTAGCTTCTGGGCCTGAGTAACAGGCAGTTTACTTTGGGCACCTCAGTCATCCAATCTTCCAAATACGTCCCCCTATCCCTAAGAAGTTTAAACAGGCCTATGTTTGGTTCTGATGGGGCAGAACAGTTCAACTAAGCTCAACAATCATTTATAACTTATTTTATTCAAGAATCAGAAGCGTTTGGACAAGAAAATGTTGAGTAATAACTGCTGTGTCACATACATTTCTGGCTGTGAACAGTGAGTTTTTTGGCCGCATGGTGGTGGAAGGTGGAGACAGGAGAGGCTGACGGGAAGACAAACAAGAAAATTGTCGAACACATCCCTTTACATGGGGTTTAAGTGAGGAATGGGATAAGCTGGAAACACTAATCATTCAACCTGTAGAAGTTTTTGTTTATTTTTTATAGATTTGCCTTCAATGATAGACAGCAGCTGATTCATTCACCCATTTACCACCGGTCCTGGCAACCCATCATTARGCACACCTGCGCCCCATCATTAGGCACAAATGGACTTCATCACTACCCTGATTTAGTTCCCCTTTTATCTAGCACTCTGTAGCATTACTCTTCAGGCAGTATTGGTTGTTTTCTTGTCCAGACGCGTCTCTTGTTTTGCATCTCTCCATGTTCGTTATTATTAAACTCACCAACTGCACCTGCTTCCTGACTTTGCAAAACGATTTATTGTTTTGTGGTCGACCACTAGCTAGATTAAAATAATTCAGGTCGATAAAGTTACAGAACCACGAGACCATATGTACAAAAATAATTGTATGCGTTACTGTAGTTCAGAATTTAGTTGCCATAGTACACATGAAAATAAATGTATCATTGACTCTTGGAGCGCTCTTTGTCATCTCCGCTCGAGACCAGTTGAGTTTGCACAWGTTATTTMGTGACTCACTGGACATAGCTAGTGTAGCTAACTGCTGTGATTATTAGCTAGCTATGTTAACAGGGTGCTTTCTTGCCTAGTCTTAGCTACAGTAGACTACTGATTTACAAACAAAAATATTAGCTAGCTCAATTAGCTACCAAATGTCACATAGCTAGCTACCTCTACCCTAAGAGTTAGCTGACGTTAACGGAGAAACTTTGACAACTATGACCAGTCCAAAAATGAAGGTAGCTACAATGTCCCAAAGCTAACTACTGCTACAAAATACACTACAAATACAATAGCTACAATTACCTAGTTTGAACTTTTTGGTATCTCCTCTGCTGGCTCGACTGTTAAAACTTCTTAAGGCTAGGCAACATCCGCTGAAAAGGCAGAGTGCAAAATTCAAAAATATTTTTTTGTAATATTTAACTTTCATACATTCACAAGAGCAATACACCAAATAAAATCTTAACTTCTTGTTAATCTACGCATCGTGTCCGATTTCAAAAGCTTTACAGCGAAAGCACACCATATGATTATGTTAGGTCAGAGCCTAGTCACCAAAAAACATACAGCCATTTTCCAGCCAAAGAGGAGTGCAAAAAGCAGAAATAGAGAAATTATCACTAACCTTTGATGATCTTCATCAGATGGTACTCATAGGACTTCATGTTACACAATACATGTATGTTTTGTTTGATAAAGTTCATATTTTTATCCAAAAATCTCAGTTTACATTGACGCGTTATGTTCAGTAATGTTGTGCCTCGAAAACATCCGGCGAATTTGCAGAGAGCCACATCAATTTACAGAAATATTCATAAACTTTGATAAAAGATACAAMTGTTATGCACAGAATTAAAGATATACTTCTCCTTAATGCAACCGCTGTGTCAGATTTCAAAAAAGCTTTACGGAAAAAGCACACCATGCAATAATCTGAGTACAGCGCTCAGACACAAAAACAAGCCATACAGATACCTGCCATGTTATGGAGTCAGTAAAAGTCAGAAATAGCGTTATAAATATTCACTTAACTTACCTCATTAGAATGCACTCCCAGTTCCACAGTTTGTTTTGTTCGATAAAGTCCATAATTTATGTCCAAATACCTCCTTTTTTTTTTTGCGCGTTTAGATCACCAATCGAAATTCACACGGCAAGTCCAGGCGAAAGTTCAGACAAAGTCCAAAAAGTTCTATTACAGTTCGTAGAAAAATGTCAAACGATGTATAGAATCAATCTTTAGGATGTTTTTATCATAAATCTTCAATAATGTTTCAACCGGACAATACCTTTGTCTTTAGAAATGAAAAGGAACGCAGCTCYCTCTCACGGCCGCGCGCATGATTTAGCTCATGGCCTTCTGCCAGACCCCTTAGTCAAACAGCTCTTATTCGCTCCCCCTTCACAGTAGAAGCCTGAAACAAGGTTCTAAAMACTGTTGACATCTAGTGGAAGCCTTAGGAAGTGCAATATGACCCCATTTACACTATCTTGGAAAGGCAATGAGTTGAAAAACTACAAACCTCAGATTTCCCACTTCCTGGTTGGATTTTTCTCAGGTTTTTGCCTGCCATATGAGTTKTGTTATACTCACAGACATGATTCAAACAGTTTTAGAAACTTAAGAGTGTTTTCTATCCAAATCCACTAATAATATGCATATATTAGCTTCTGGGCCTGAGTAGCAGGCAGTTTACTCTGGGCATGCTTTTCATCCGAACYTGAAAATGCTGCCCCCTATCCCAAACAGGTTCAAASTCAAGCGGCGAGGCCGGCTTGAGCTACAAGGCAGACGGCTCGAGCAGCACAGGTCACCGCTGCTGGATCGTGTGTTTTTGGTTCCTTTAGAGATAATGCTAGCTCCCTATTAAGGATACTTCAGCAAGCATTGATGTTGGCAATAGACAATTTTGAAAATTACAATCACAGATTTGTAAAACAATGTGAGGTCTCAATCTTGAATTAAACTTAGTCTACGTTCCGGTTCAGCAAAAATGTGGCATGCAACCTTGGGTTATGACAAACACTYTGACAAAGTTACACAGTTGGTGATACAATTCATAACTTACCTAGTTTAGATGCTCTGTTTTATTTTCTTCCATCTTATCAGAATGTGCAGGCAGCCCTGCTACTGTCAAAAGTTCCATGCAGAAATGTTTTCGATGTCTCATAAATATGAGGTGTGCAAAAATAATAAATGTGACATTAAACAGACACCGTTATCCATGCATTAATATTCTGTTCGTGGTCCCAGGGATTGAACCCACAATCATGGTCCTAATTTATTTTGTTAATATATTTTTTATTTAACTAGGCAAGTCAGTTAAGAACAAATTCTTATTTACAATGACAGCCTACCCCGGCCAAACCTGGATGACAGTGGGCCAATTGTATGCCGCCCTATTGCATCCGACCCAATCACAGCCGGATGTGATGCAGCCTGGCTTTGAACCAGGGACTGTAGTGACGCCTCTTGCACTGAGATGCAGTTCCTTAGACCGCTGTGCCACTCAGGAGCCCAATAGGCTATAGACTAAATATGTAACAGTTTAATAGGCTATTGCAATAATTCAACATGRATGGTTGTAGGCTGCATCACCCCTTCAGCCTAGGTAGCAGATTATCTAATGGAAGATATAGGCCTATGCGTTCCTCCAGGCTGTGCTCTGCGGTCCCAGGCATGCTCCACTATTGATATTATTAGGCCTACGGTTTTAGAAAATACAATTATTCTACCTCCTAGGCTACAACAACACAGTGCAATGAGGAATGTATTATTGTTAGTACACAATTATTGTCTTGGGTAAACTGCAGTGATGTAGACTAATTTGAATAAGAGCTCAAATGTCCTTTTGTATTTATTGCCGAAAMAAAGCCCTGATTATACAACCATTTGGATCAGATATGGGTTTATTCTCTACAGTTTACCGGGTACAGAAAATTACATTAGGCCACTCATATGGTGCATTTTGTCAGGATGTGTCAGCGTTTACAGCTAGGCCTACCAGAGAAAAATAGACTATATATAGCCTATGACACTGATGTGCTGTCTGTCATGGATRATGTATCCCAAGTTGTCKTTTAATTAATGTGGCKACCAGCATATGCCTAAAAATTGTGTGGAGTTCCCCCCCAAAAAATCTGMAGTAAAATCTAATTCATTTGTAGCARAGATTCTCTAGTGTCCTTCTCCATCTAATAGCCTAATGGACCGAATTTTAGCTTGCAAAMTCGAGGTGAAATTATTACATTAATTAGTTTTTTATTCTTCCATCACCTTCCGAATAAAAACCTCAGATGTCCCTACTTCTGAAAAAGTTAATCAAGCCAGATATGCTGAAGTTGACTTGGCCCGAGGACAATTAGCTGGAACCCGAGAGTAATATCATTCTGCCGGACTCGGGAAGAGTATGAAGCCCCCCGTGTGCGAGTCYATGTCGAGTCCCCCGACTCTCAAATGGAATAGGCCCGAACTCACCATGTTGACTGGGAAATGTTCTAATTTCTCAATGTTAATCTCTGTTGAAATTCTGCTCTTTTTTTCCGGGGGAGGATGCCCCCGGACCCCCTACTGGCTTTGGCCCTATATTGGCTTCTAATCCTAGAATTAGCCATGCTGGCAATTCATGTGTAGTGAATTTTATATATATATATATTTTTTTTAAATTATGTTTCATAAGAAGAAAGGATATTTGTAGTGATATCCTATGTTTATTTGCTATTGTATTGTAATTTTTTTTAAACGATCATTTGACTGCGTGTGAACAGCGAAATGAACGTAAATGCTACGCACAATGATTTGCTCGTTTGATTCAGTTACCGATTTTATTCATTTCAACCGACCGAAGAGCTCAGGGAGTTATACTGAACCAAATGCCTCGCGTTATTTGTTAGCAAGCGAATTGTCTGCAGCAAATCATTGTTCCTCGATAACTGTTGAGCTAGCCAGTCTGCTAACATTTCGCATTTGTGTTAGCTCAGCGAAATAGCTACAGACAGAAGCAATGCCCAGGTAACTGTCATCAATGCATTCGACACCTAGCGTTGTGTGACACTGTCAGGTACGGTAGCCCATATTCACTCCTTTGTTTTGTTCCTTGTTTTGATTTTGATTGGATGAGCATGCTTTCTCTGGGGCGCTTGGAATTAGATTGGTCAGGTAATGTTAGCCAGGTTGCAAGCTGTTGTTGGTATGGTTAGCACTGATTAATAGCTAGCTGTTCAATACAGTTTATTAACTCTAGAATATCTATTTCTTTAGCTACTTTCTCTGGGAGACATTAATTGACTGCTGTTCACAGACATGTTGATTACAGATCTCTCTCTCCCCTTCTCAGTCTCCCCACCATGAAACTGGTTCGCCTCCTGTGTCGTCACAAGACGGCTCTGGCCATTGCAGGAGTCTGCCTGTTCGCTGTAGTCGTCCTCTTCCTCGCCAAGTGTACCTCCGAGACCCTGAAACAGGGCCAGGTCGACCCTCCAGGCTTAGCACCCCACGCTGCCCACTCCCGGCCCAGAGCAGAGCACCCCAAGCCCCCCAAAGACCTCTCAGCCTTCCTTGTGGTCCTCATCACCACAGGACCCAAGTACACAGAGCGGCGGAGCATTATCCGCAGCACATGGCTGACTAAGAAGGACCCGGAGGTTCTAGCTATGTTTGTGGTGGGAACCGAGGGTCTACCGGCCGAGGATATGCAGAACCTCAACACAGAGCAGGGCCGACACAAAGACCTGCTCTTACTCCCCGAGCTGCGGGACTCGTATGAGAACCTGACCCTGAAGCTGCTGCACATGTACACCTGGCTGGATCACAATGTAGACTTTAAGTTTGTTTTAAAAGCAGATGACGACACCTTCGCTCGCCTGGACCTGCTGAAGGTGTGTGTTTTGATATGGAATGCGTCCCTGGTGTTGGTACGCAGCCCTGGGGTTTTGTGATGTGTTGTATGTTACGTGATTTTCTTTACAGTTCTGCCTTTTTAAAACGTTTCTATATTGTGTGATATGGATAGAAACACATTTCTGTGCAAACACACAATAACATAATCTCTTCTCATCTAAAGGAGGAGCTGAAGACTAAAGAACCCAGCCGGCTGTACTGGGGGTTCTTCTCAGGCCGCGGTCGTGTCAAAACTGCGGGGAAGTGGAGGGAGTCGGCTTGGGAGCTGTGTGACTACTACCTACCCTACGCCSTAGGTGGAGGGTATCTGCTCTCCTGCGACCTAATCCACTACGTGCGCATCAACGCTGCCTTCCTCAAGGTGTGGCAGAGCGAGGACGTGTCGCTGGGGGCTTGGCTGGCCCCCGTGGACGTCAAACGGACGCACGACCCACGCTTCGACACGGAGTACAAGTCAAGGGGCTGTAGTAATAAGTACCTGGTGACCCACAAGCAGAGCCTGGAGGATATGTTAGAGAAACAYCAGACACTGCAGAGAGATGGGAGGTTGTGTAAAGAAGAGGTTAAACTCKGACTGAGTTATGTATACGACTGGAGCGTCCCGCCATCCCAGTGCTGCCAGAGGAAGGATGGAGTACCCTGATAACCCCTGACCATCCTCACCAATGTTTCCCCAAGCAGTATGGTGTTCTCCCTCAGCCTTGCTCTGTCGTCCCCCACCTCCCCTCTTGTTCTGTTGCCCCTCAACTAAAACATTTGTTGCCTTCGGTTGAAATCCATAGAAGGTGTCTGTTATGGCAGCCCYCCTATGAAAAGACCTGAGGAAAACACTGTTCCCTTTTTATATGTTTACTTGTTTATTTATTCTGGAGCCCTCACTGACTAAACTGAAACCACAGAATAGGACAGGAGTCAATYTATTTATTATTAACAGCATGTTGGGAGCGAGTGTACTTAAAGGAACTGGTATTCAGCTTACTGGTAGGACAATAAAGAGACCCAAGTTTGAGTTTATTTTTACAGGGACCGTGCACATTAATCAACGTTTCAGTGAAAGTGCCGATTTGAGCCATTTTTAGCTAATTTTCCACCACAGTCCCTYGGCAGGTTATTAAAAACAATTACAATAAGAATACAATCAATGAGCAGTAAACACACGCAGAGCAACATAGGACAAGCAACACGTAGCATGCAGACAGAGCAATAGCACAAAAAGCAACAAAATACATAATAGCTACAAATAACAAATAGCAGTACACAGCTTGGGATTATGTTCACAAGTGTGATTGGCCTTGAGCAATGTCTTCATGTTTTTTGGGAAGTTGTGATAGGTGCAGTTGTGTGTGTCTGATGGCAGTGTGTTCCAGACTCAGGAAGCTCTCACAGAAAAAGCAGATTGACTAAAGGTGCTTTTCCTTAAACGAACTGTACAGTCACCTCTCATGGCAGACCTTGTGGATCTGCTGCCATGGGTTTGGGTTTTCTGTTTAACAAAAGTACTGAGTGGAGCCAGGCCATTTAGGATCTTGAACACAAGASGTGTCGGTGTATTGCACAAGATTTTTCCAACTCAGGAGCTCATCATTTCTGAGGATGTAACAGTGATGATGGCAATTGGGCTTCCTATCAAGCACTTTGAGAGCCTGTTTGTAGACAGACTGAATGGGTTATAATGTTGTACAGCAAGATTGGGCCCAACTAGTCAAGCAGTATGTTAAGTGGGGGAGTATCATAGTACAGTTTTGCTACCTCAGTAGTCACAACTTCGTATAAATCGGAAAATAGCTAGGTTGAGTTACCTTTTTCACCTGCTTTTTAAAAAGAGAGGTTGGAATCAAGTATGATGCCAATGTACTTAAAATCGGACACCACTTGGAGCTTCTCCCCTGACACATAGACATCTGGCTCAGTAGCATCAGTTGCCCTCTTTGTGAAGAACATACAGACTGTTTTTTCCCACATTGAGATGCAAACATGAGTCACTGAGCCACTTTGTAACCTGGACCATTACAAGTAGTGAGTTCTTGTGCAGCTTGTTGTTTGCTCTTTGCATGCACATATATCACTGTATCATCTGCATACATTTGAAATTCAGACCAAGTATAGACAGAAGGCAGATCATTAATGTACAGGCTGAATACGAGGGGCCCCAGTATTGAGCCTTGGGGCACGCCCACATCATAGAGTGGGCGACAGCTCATTGCTAACTGACACACTGTGTTTTGTCTTCAAGATATGATTTCATCCACCTCATTCCTGTCTCTATTTACACATTCCTGGGGTCTGTCTTTAAGTGAAAGTGGACCTATTGGTGAATGTGATGAAAGTGATTATCTTGATATGAATATGGTGCTTATTACCTATTGATGAGGAACAATGGTCCAGAATTATACATTCAGGGATTGATGGTGTTTGGAGTTGTATTGAGGTTAAATATGTATAATGTTGGTCTCTCTCCTCTCCCCTGATTATTGAGAGCCTGTTCTGTTCTGCTGGGAGATTTAACCCACCTGTTGTCTGCGTGTGGTCGACGTATTTGCAAAGCCCAGTGATGCCCAACAGAGCTGTGTGTCTGTGTGTTCAGCTGAGCCTCTGTATTGGCAATTTTCCAGCTGGCATTTGGTTCCTTTTCAACAAACGAAAGAAGAACTGCTTCCATTAAAGATGTCGAAAGACATTGTATGACTGTGCTCTCCTCGTCACCAGTGTTGTTTAAAATCTTTTTGCCGCACAACTTCAAATTGAATGTTTGTTTAAAACATTTTGACCTGTTGAACATTTCATTGAAATGCTTTTGAAAAGTGTATTTTTGTAATAAAATCTTTATTAAGCAGTTATTTGTTGGAATAAAATACCATCGACGTTTGTTACTAAGACAAAAGCCAGCAGACTTAGGGCTGTTGTAGCAGTATATTGTTTTGGCACAGTTTTCCAGAACTGAGATTGATTAATAGGTACTCATATCAATATGTATACACCTATACTTATTGGTACTGTATATCTGTCATTTAGGAATAAAGAGTATTATTCTACTACTGTAAGCTATATAACAACATTGTCTCAGCGGGCCTAATATGACAGTTAAATCTGGTCTSCCATTATAACCTGGTCGTGTTGACTGTTAACTGTTTCCACCATCTGTGACTGAGCATCAGCTCGCGCTGGTGGTCACGGTGTAAGGGAGATTCCAGGACGGGATTGGTCGGATTCCAGGATGGATGAGGTCATCGTGGACCTCGACAGAGACGAACAAATGGGCCTTTCGACAGACGTAGCTTCCTGACAGAGGAAGAGGAGATTAAAAAATGTAACAATGGGCTGTCAAACGACAAATGCAAATCGGGTTAATTGCAGGATTTGCTGTGATTAATCCCGATTTATTGCAAATTCAGAATTTGCTTAAAAGTAAGCTGTAATTTAAGATTGAAAATCATTAATAATTTGTCTTGATTTGGTCCAAAGTAATGCTTAGCAAAATCAGGTCAATTGATAAAGCACACTTTATTTAACTGTTTTTAGCTCTCTGAATGATGATTAGTGTATTTAAAATCCTTTCAGACAATACGATTAATCACGGAAAAAAATGTTGCACTAAAATTACACAAAAGGTTAACTCAAGTTGACAGCCCTATTTGTTGTTAACCATAATTGCCTTAGTATTTACTGAAGATTACAAAGTAAATGGTTATGTAGTAATTGCTGCGGAAAGGAATTGGACAATTCATTGAGGTATTGTACGAGTCATCTCTAAGGTAATAAATTATTGTTTTCCATTACTATTCATGCGTTTTGGCAAGATTAAATGTTATTGCCAACAAAATACACAATAAAGAACTCACCTCTCCTGTGGCTTCTGATATCCATTTCCCGTAACACCTGTTGAGCGGAAGATAAGCAATATGTCGGAATTCACACAACAGTAGGCAAATCGCAATATCTCTCGCAGTGAAGTCACAACTTTTTCCTCTCAACTTTATAACTCTCCTTAAAACACACTCACTGTATCATGATAAAACCCCCACTTCACAAAAAAATAAAACTGCCTTACCTGTGTGCAGGGATAGTCACATAACAGCTGCTCTGAAGAGGAATGCTTGTGCTCTCTCGGGATGAGTCTTGATTGAGGGAGAAGCTCTCACACACAGACACGCACGCCAAAGTAAAATATTGGTCTTGTTTCCAGGTGAAGCTATCCCATCACTCAGAGTTGAATCAGCAGCGATGTAAGTGAACGTGGTGTTATGTTGAACAGGTGCATCTTACAGCTCTATGCAGGTCAAATCTGATTTCCTGTCTAATTGTCGCTCCCTCCCGCTCTCCCTCCGGCAGGAGAAACTGGTGTCACAGCCGCTCAGCTCAAGAGAGAGCGGGGGGGGTGGGCGAGAGCAGATGGGGAATTATCCACCTGAGAACGCAGACAGCAGTTAACATCTATTTAACGAGAGTTAACCAAATATGGATATTGAGATTCTTGAGAAACCCTGGCCTATATAAAAAGGRAATGTTCCCACGGTGGCGGAGACCGCATTCACGGTAAACGCTGCGTATAAGTCAGCTCAATCGGAAATGACCTTTAAATGGCAAAAACGCACTATGACGCGCAATTCCGGCGATACGGATTGAATCAAGCCCTAGGTTTGTTTCGTTTGAGGAGTGTGGGCATAAATCTGAAAAACAGTCAGAAAGACACAAAGGAGATCTTTGATTGGACCTTTAAAAAAAAAGATCCCAGTCAATGGATCATCAACACCAGTTAACATAATCATTTCTAAAATGTACAAAGCATAACGGTGAAAGCAATGAAAAGGGATATTGTCAGGCTGTTCTACCCTCATCCAGAATTTAACGAACCATTATCATACACGAGTGCTTTAAGGGTTGCCATCTCTCCAACAATGGGCGCCCGAGTGGCGCAGCGGTCTAAGGCACTGCCTCAGTGCTAGAGGCGTCACTACAGACACCCTCGTTTGAATCCAGGCTGTATCACAAACGGCCGTGATTGGAGAGTCCCATAGGGCGGCGCACAATTAGGGCCCAGCGTCGTCCGGGTTTGGCCGGCGTAGGCCGTCATTGAAAATAAGAATTTGTTCTTAACTGACTTGCTTAGTTAAATAAAGGTTTTTAAAAAACTACTTACTGTAGATGAAGACCATGCCAGAATGTACATGTTATTGAGCTGTGTCATGAGTAACACACTGCACATTTTTATTGACAGAGGTTCTCATTGCTTCTTTCACTAAAATGTAACATAATGCACTGTTAAGTTGTTTTAAGTAATTTTTTAAAATMTATTTTCCCCCAGAGATGACAAGCGCTATTGTCACACAATATACAGCGGGCCAGTCACAAAGCACTGGTGCAGAAATATGTAGTGGTTTTTCCAAACAGGCAAATCGTACATAAATTACAGAGCAAAAAAAAGAAGAACAGAGAGGTTGAAAGAAAATAAGAAGTTAAGCAGGACACCAAGACATTTCTCCTATATTAGTTRGGTTTGTGAAAATTTGGCAAGGAACCGAGAGCTTACCTGAACATGTGACCTTATAGCTTTTAACTATGGCCCAGGGTTATACCTGGGTGTTGAAAAATGATAGTGACGATAATCATGACAACGTACAACCATTTTAACGTTAAAAAACACCTTTGAATAAACAAAGAGATATTTAGACTCAACAACAATACATGTGATGCTCTTCTCTATGGTGCTCTACAGAAAACAGCTTTTTCAAATCTGTTATAATGACTCCCCCCCCCCTAAATATATACAACCGAAGTCTGACTTTAAACAGGAATGAATATTTCCCACATTATTTTAGACTATTCCTTCATACCAGTCCTTTCCCCAGAATAAACCATTGAGAATGGTAATTAGGTGATAATAAAAATAATAAAAAACCTATATTTCTGCTAGCAACAGTATTAAATAAAGACACTACTCAACACATGAGGGTGCTGAGTACATCAGCATGCTGACACTACTTAGCATGCTGACATCTCTATCAGTGTGATCCCTAATCCATTCCAGGTGGACCACATTTTTGTTTCAYCCCAGCACTAACTCAACTAATCAATGGCTTGGTGACTGGTTGCAATTGAACAGTAGAATCAGATGTGTTAGTGTTGAGCTAGAACAAAAATGTGCACCTCAAGAAGAGAAACACTGTTCTATAAGATCTGTACAGGAAACTCAGGGTAAACTGGATGACAGTTGTGTCATGCAGGGATGGATGATGTCAGGTTTAGAAGAGTGCAGTGAGCTACAGGGATCTTATTTACCTAATGTGGGGCACTATTGGCTTATCCTTGTCTTTTACAGGTCCTGGGTGAATAAATTGGGAGTCTTGGGCACACATTGTCCAAACAGTGTCCATGGGTGGCAAACCAGCACAGCCAAATCCAGCCCAGCCAAGCCTGGCCATGTCCGGTCCACTCCAGTCCATCCTAGTCCGGTCCATCCCAGCCTGACACTGTCACTTTAAGGACACCAGGTACAATGCCATCGTCAGACAGGTTATCGCCACAGCATGGTGGAGTCTAGTCCCAATCACTGCAGCTGAGAGACGAAAGAGAAAGGGAGGGAGAGAGCAAAAGAGACCAAGGACGACAGAAGGGGGAGAGAGAATGGGGGTGCAAGAGAGAGAGAGATGGAGAGATACAGAGTGGGGAGGAATGGACAGATAGGGGGGAAATAGAATGGGGGAATGAGGGAGAAAAAAACTGTAGATCAGCAGTAGGAGTAAGTGGACCTCTCTGCTTCAGACTATGATGAAACTATAGCTTTTTGGCTGTAGTTAAACACAAACCCAGTATTTATATCCCATTCTTCTATTACATAGATGGAAATTGCTGCTTGATTGATTGATGGCTTACCTTTATAGAACACTCCCCACACACCTTTCTTTTCTGAGAGTAGCCAGCTGTTGAGGCGAGGCACCTTCTTGAGGTATGCACATGTACAGATGAACAGAATCCCAAATACCACAATCCCATCCAACGAGTACACTGAGGAGAGGAGAAAAAARACATCATTTGGTCTGAAGATGACATCTGGAGATATGTGGTTCAYTTATCGAAGATGAACTACCATTGCCTTGGTAATGTAGACTTCTTGATGTCTACAGCAATGGTAAAATACCATTGCCAGTGAAACCAGTTTGACAGCTKGGCTACACTTGATACCTGTGTGATTAGCTTGCTAGATACCTAGCTATGTCAACATCAATTACAAAAGCAGGGTTGCATAAACGACAGTAATAGCTACGTGAAKCATGTCACAACATAGATAGCTAGATACCAGATGGACGTATTAGAATGCAAATTGACGATGCACTTTTCAGTTCATAAATCAAAATGTTAGCAAATTGATGTTGYCTAGCTACAGTACGGTCTGTAGCCACGTCTACAGAACCATATGGTAGCTAGCTAGCAAAGTAGCTGGCACAAATGCTAATTAATCGAATCACAAAGGGATAGCTAGCTAACTGAAGCTACAGTATATCGCTAACGTCTGCTTCTTTACTTTGAAAACAGTGCATCTCCTGTAAGATGACCTATAAAACGTCACATTAAACTTACCATTTGTCATGTTTGCAGTTTGCTGTTGTCCAAGACTGTGTTGAAGTCTCAGTTATTTTCAAAGGTCCATGTTGTTGTCAAACGCTGTCCTCCTTTCCTGTGTTAGTCAGCAGCATGACCAATCGAGCGACAACTAATGGATGGAAAACAAATGACATATCCGGGTTCATCAGGACAGAGCAATGGAARTCAGATATTGGGAGTAACAAAGCCAAACCAAAGATGGTTTAGAAACTCTGTSGACAAAKTGGGTAAGTAATGTATTTTTCTTAAATGTTTAAATGTTTGTATTTTTAATCTACGGTCTCCTCCACATTAAAGGGACAATTCACACCAAAATCAAAGTTGGTCAGGTGATCTTTGTCCCAGCCAATTGTGTATCAAGGAGAGATGCAGTATATTGAAAAATATTGGAGGGTTATGGAGCTTCACAGTGGAGTGTCTGTAAGAACACTAGGATCTCAGTTCTCAGTTGACTATTGTTGCACCCATAAAAATCTGTCAGTTTAAGCTAGAGATATCTGTGTTGTTGCATGGGCTGCGTCTCAATCCACTTAATCAGCCTATGTCGGCCTTCCACATATGTGGTGGACGGTTTGACCCACTAACTAATATGACCACTCTATGGAAGGAWGAAACGCTCACAAAGCCCAGGAGGACTCGTATGAAGGTAACCTGGTACTGGTTTAAAAAATGAATGGAAGTATGGAGGTTGAACAGGTTTTTGAACAGATATTTAATCTGTTCAACAACAAACAAAAAACATCCTAATCTTTCTTATATCTCCTAGATATAGGACAGACACTTCCAAACCTTATTCCTTATGGTACATTTTTTTTCTCTGTTTTTCCATATCTTAGCTTAGTAGAACCCATAAAGATGCATGGATGGATGGATGGATGATTTTTAAGCAATAATGCATCCAGGTGAAACAGGGGCTGAACTTCAGAAGGTAAGGACTATGAACTATATAACACGTTCAACATGTTCAAACACTACATGCTTCCAGTCTATGAGGTTGCCACACTGATTGATTGGAAGTAGTGTTGTGCAGTTCGCAAACTATTTGTTATTTRTGAACTCCTCTTTTTACTCGCTCGAGAGTCGTGATTCGTTTTTTCCGAGTGACTTGTTATTTTTTGTCGTTAGTTTGACCTTGTGGCTGCAATGAATTCTACAGTAGGATTAATATGCGCTCCCCCGGCTCAGTGGCTCAGGATACAGCACTTGCTCTGACCAACTGTCTATCCGACCAACTGTGCGCACAGAAAACAAAATCATGCTGCAGGCAACGTAGAGAAGAAAAAGACATGTTTAGAACTGGTAATTGATCGCATGGTGCAATAATTAATGCAATTAATTGATTATTATCGATGGATACAGCTTTGTAGAACCAAAACATGGCCTACACAGCTCAACTCGAACTCTAGTACGACTCGTTTGTGGGGCTGCAGTTTGCAAACAATATTGTGCTAATCTCCCTGGTGGCAGTCAAGCAATTGCATTTCGCACAAGAGTCGTTCACAGTCTAGTCCGGTTGTGGCCATAGACCTTGTTTGAAACGTAACAATAAATAATCTTATTTGTAGGCTATGCCTAGAGATCAGACATGTACATTGTTTGAAGTACACTTTTATAATTGTCATTCACAAATGACAGCTCCAATAAGCCCCTATGGCGAACAAGAGGCTTGTAGAATTCTTTCAAGTTTTTAGTTCATCGTTCGCCGGTAGGGGTTCCTGCGTGCTCTGGGCATTACAGAATCAAATTAAAGAAATGAGTCAAAAGTTTTGTTATTTTTTTAACCAGGCAAGTCAGTTAAGAACAAATTATTATTTTCAATGACAGCCTAGTGGGGCAGAACYACAGATTTGTACCTTGTCAGCTCAGGGATTTGAACTTGCAACCTTTCGGTTACTAGTCCAACAATCTAWCCACTAGGCTACCGAGTTGAAAAGATCTGAGTCAGTAAAAAGAGCAAACTTTCCATCACTAATTGGAAGCATGTGAGCCTAATTAACATGTGTTGGGGAGGACGTCAGCCTGGTATGAACCATCCTGATTTCGCGAGCTCAAATTCTGTTTTGCTCTATCCGTGTAGCGAAATTAAATGTGAGCTAGTGAGACCAGGATAGTTTGTATGAGGCTAGGAGGACATACAGCCCCTGTAGAAACCTGGAAATGGGGGTGATTGGTGGAAATGTGTGGAGGATTTTCAACATACTGTATATAAAGCTAAACAAATAGGGTGTAATGAGTGTCTTTGATATAAATGTATAGCATACGTATGCTAATCGTTAGCTGTAACCTAATTAAACTAACAGCTAGGCCTATGATTAGTGCAAGTAAAAATGTATGCAGCAGGCTTGTCCAGATGGCAATTCAAAATATTGGGGAAAATCAAGATAGTAAGGCCATCATAACACTGTGATATATTAAATAAGCCCAACGGGTCAATCACTATTGCATACGTAATTTTTTTCAACATTTCAACACAGAGTTTCTAAACCTGGCTTTGATTTCAACATGTAGCCTACAGTAAAAGGCAAAGGATATTAGGAATTACCACATATTTCAGTGGGATTTCCCCATCTGCCAAACTCAAAACACGCGAGATGTGTGAATAGGGACGGGGTAGCACTTCAGGGGCTTATTAAAACCGATTCTGTTGCAAAGCGTTTCTTAAACGGAAGCAACCTGAACAAAGGCCCTACCCGTATTTTTTTCAACTGTTTGGACTAATGATTACACCCAGTTCACGTTCCGTCTCAACACAGTCAAGTTTGAGTGGCTAAAGCAACCGACAGTAGACAAATGTCGAGGAGTAAAATTGGGGGAGGTGCAGCTGTGACAGCCGAAAGTCAGACACTAATGTGGTTTTTCAACATGGCAGTGTTGCAATTGTTTATACAAGTGTTTTACATTGTACAGTCAATTAGTGAGAGAGAAACCCAAATATCACCGTTATTTGTATATATCCACTGTTCGATATGAATGGCAGCAACGTTGGTTAATTAGAGCCTCCCATAATGGTCCCGTGTGGCTCAGTTGGTAGAGCATGGCGCTTGCAACGCCAGGGTTGTGGGTTCATTCCCCACGGGGGGACCAGGATGAATATGTATGAACTTTCCAATTTGTAAGTCGCTCTGGATAAGAGCGTCTGCTAAATGACTTAAATGTTAAATGTAAATAATGCAGGGATGGCTGCAGGATGAAGTTGGTGAAGAGCCTAGAGATAGATAGGGGACTTATATTTATATTAGTAGATATATATATACATTTTGTATATATACTTTAAAATGGCAGAAGCATGGTGGAAGCCCTCAATGTAGGCCGTCATTATAAATACGATTTCTTTCCGACTTGCCTAGTTAAATAAAGGTTCAATAAAACAAAAATGGGGCTGACAATGCTAAAATGTCCTTTTGGCCACTAGAGGACTCTATTATCCTCTATGGTGAAGAGCAACTGCAAAAACTTGCAGTTGACTGCAGTCAAAACGTCATGACCTTTGATCGCATGATTTTTGTGAAGTTCGTCGATTTTTTTTAACCACATTATGCAATGCATTTTGAAAGTCGACTTGACGAAAGTGATCCGCTGAACGTACCCATAAACAAGATCGGAATKTGCAGAGAGGAGAAATCAATCATAGCTCACTGTGTTTCGGGCTCTGCTGTTCAGCCATAGCTCACTGTGTTCCGGCTCTGCGGTTCTCATGTGGTGCACGGGATAAAGTTTGCACAGTCCGGAATGCGCGAGACCAAATTCGTCTGTTGGTTGGGTCAACAATAGTTATCGTAGTATTGAGTTTTAGACACCACCAGCATCACTAGTACCACGCAAACGAGGAAACCGAAGTTACGACGGGCTTGTTTGTCTGCATTCTGCAGGGAATGTCTCACAAGGAGAGACCCGCTTTCTACCGACAGGAGCTCAACAAGACGATATGGGAGGTCCCGGAGCGGTACCAGACCCTGTCCCCGGTCGGCTCGGGAGCCTACGGATCCGTCTGGTAGGTACCTTTCCAGTAAATCAACAATATCTACGAGAACTAGAGCCTGCTTAGTAAACTCTGCTCCGTCCTACGAAAGATATTCCATCCATATTACAAGGAGCTACTATAGAGTTCCCCGTTCATAGYCGCTAAATGCTTATGCCCCTATTGACGGTATAAATATTCTGACGGAGGTTTGCTTTCCCTTGCGGTACGGTTTTGGAGCGATAAGGAACATAATTTTCATATCAGTAAAAAAAAGGTTAAATTACTACACACTCGAGCCTTTTAGGGGCGTAAGTAKGTTTTTGTTGGGGGCTCCCACCTTGTCAGCAGAGAGAAATTGAAGTTTTAAAGTAAATTCCTGCAATTCTACCCATTTTGCCAAAGGCGTAGAGAACATTTTACAGTTTTAAAGCAAGTTTTCTGCTATTGTACACATTTTGTCATTTGGGCAGAGAGAAAATATATCCATTTTATAACACATTTTATGCAATTTTACTAATTTTGCCATGGGGCAGAGAACAAAATTGCAATATGTAACTTTTTGGGAGACCTGACCAAATTTACATAGAAATGTGAGATATAGATCTGTCATTTACATTAAAAGCAAGTTTAAGAAGTGGTAGATCAGTTCTGTGTGTGCTATTGCTATGTTTCCCTTAAGTTTTGTTTTTGCTCTTTTACTTTTGATTTTGTACACCAGTTTCAAAAAGCTGAAAATACAATATTTTGGGTTATGGAAAATATATTTCGTAGCGATTTAGATGGTACAATGATTCTCAACATATCAAATGTTATTTGTCACGTGCCGAATACAACAGGTATTTAACCTGACAGTTTAATGCTAACTTACAAGCCCTTAACCAACAATGCAGTTTTAAGAAAATTACCCAAAAATATTAATTTAAAAAAGTAACAAATAATTCAAGAGCAGCAGTAGAATAACAATAGCGAGGCTATATACAGGGGGTACCGGTACAGAGTCAATGTGCGGGGGCACCGGTTAGTTGAGGTAATTGAGGTAATATATACATGTAGGTATAATTATTAAAGTGACTTATGCATAGATAATGACAGAGTGTAGCAGCAGCATAAAAGAGAGGGGGGTAGCCATTTGATTATGGGTAGCCATTTGATTAGATGTTAAGTAGTCTTTATGGCCTGMGGGTAGAAGCTGTTTAGAAACCTCTTGGACCTAGACTTGGCACTCGGGTACTGCTTGCCGTGCGGTAGCAGAGAGAACAGTCTATGACTAGGGTGGCTGGAGTCCTTGACTATTTTTAYGGCCTTCCTCTAACACCGCCTGGTATAGAGGTTCTGGATGGCAGGATGCTTGTCCCCGGTGATGTACTGGGCCGTACGCACTACCCTCTGTAGTGCCTTGCGGTCGGAGGCCGAGCAGTTGCCATACCAGGCGGTGATGCAACCAGTCAGGATGCTCTCGATGGTGCAGCTGTAGAACCCTTTGAGGATCTGAGGACCCATGCCGAATCTTTTCAGTCTCCTGGGGGGGGAATAGGTTTTGTCGTGCCCTCTTCACAACTGTCTTGGTGTGCTTGGACCATGTTAGTTTGTTGGTGATGTGGACACTCAAACTGCGCTCAACCTGCTCCACTACAGCCCCGTCGATGAGAAGGGGGGCTTTTTTGTCACATAAACTGAAATTAGGCAAACTATTAGAATTTTAACAACCAGGAAATGGTGGGGCGATTTCTGCATATTACACCTATAAAGCCAATTTCCTGTAATTCTACACATTTTGCCATGACTTACAGTGCCTTGTAAGTATTCATCCCTCTTGGCGTTTTTCCTATTTTGTTGCATTACAACCTCTAATTTAAATGGATTTTTATTTGGATTTCATGTAATGGATATACACAAAATAGTCCAAATTGGTGAAGTGAAAGGAAAAAAATAACACGGTACACAGCGTTGTACGAGATCTTCAGTTTCTTGGCAATTTCTCACATGGAATAGCCTTCATTTCTCAGAACAAGAATAGACTGACAAAGAAAGGTCTTTGTTTCTGGCCATTTTGAGCCTGTAATCGAACCCACAAATGCTGATGCTCCAGATACTCAACTAGTCTAAGGAAAGCCAGTGTTATTGCATCTTTAATCAGCACAACACTTTTCAGCTGAGCTAACATAATTGCAAAAGGGTTTTCTAATGATCAATTTAGCCTTTTAGAATGATAAACTTGGATTAGCTAACACAACGTGACATTGGGACACAGGAGTGATGGTTGCTGATAATGGGCCTCTGTATGCCTAAATAGATATTCCATAAAAAATCTGCCGTTTCTAGCTACAATAGTAATTTACAACATTAACAATGTCTGCACTGTATTTCTGATCTATTTGATGTTATTTTAATGGACAAAAAAGTAGCTTTTCTTTCAAAAACAAGGATATATCTAAGTGACCCCAAACTTTTGAACGGTAGTGTGTGTATACATACATACATGCATGCATACATACATACATACATACATACATACATAAACTCAGAAGAAGAAAAAAACGTCCCCTTTTCAGGACTGTCTTTCAAAGATAATTCGTAAAAATTGTAAAGGGTTTAAACACTGTTCCCCATGCTTGTTCAATGAACCATAAACAACGGTCGTTAAGACATTAACAGCTTACAGATGGTAGGCAATTAAGGTCACATTTATATAAACTTAGGACACTAAAGAGGCCTTTTTACTGTTTCTGGAAAAACACCAAAAGAAAGATGCCCAGGGTCACTGCTCATCTGCGTGAACGTGCCTTAGGCATGCTGCAAGGAGGCATGAGGACTGCAGATGTGGCCAGGGCAATAAATTGCAATGTCCGTACTGTGAGATGCCTAAGACGGCGCTACATGGAGACACGACGGACAGCTGATATTCCTCGCAGTGGCAGACCACATGTAACAACACCTGCACAGGATCGGTACATCCGAACAGCACACCTGCGGGACAGGTACAGGATGGCAACAACAACTGCCCGAGTTACACCAGGAATGCACAATCCCTCCATCAGTGTTTAGACTGTCCGCACTAGGATGAGAGAGGCTGGACTGAGGGCTTGTAGGCCTGTTGTAAGGCAGGTCCTCACCAGACATCACCGGCAACAATGTCGCCTATGGGCACAAACCCACCGTCGCTGGACCAGACAGGACTGGCAAAAAGTGCTCTTCACTGACGAGTCACGGTTGTTCTCACCAGGGGTGATGGTCGGCTTCGCGTTTATCGTCGAAGAAATGAGCGTTACACCGAGGCCTGTACTCTGGAGCGGATCGATTTGAGGTGGAGGGTCCGTCATGGTCTGGGCGTGTGTGTCACAGAATCATCAGACTGAGCTTGTTGTCATTGCAGGCAATCTCAATGCTGTGCGTTACAGGGAAGACATCCTCCTCCCTCATTGTGTACCCTTCCTGCAGGCTCATCCTGACATGACCCTCCAGCATGACAATGCCACCAGCCATACTGCTCGTTCTGTGAGTGATTTCCTGCAAGACCGGAATGCCAGTGTTCTGCCATGGCCAGCGAAGAGCCCGGATCACAATCCCATTGAGCACGTCTGGGACCTGTTGGATTGGAGGGTGAGTGCTAGGGCCATTCCCCCTAGAAATGCCGGGAACTTGCAGGTGCCCTTGGTGGAAAAGTGGGTTAACATCTCACAGCAAGAGCTGGCAAATCTGGTGTAGTCCATGAGGAGATACACTGCAGTATCTAATGCAGCTGTGCCACACCAGATAGTGACACTTACTTTTGATTTTGCCCCCCCCCCCCCCCCCCCTTGTTCTGGGACACATTATTCCATTTCTGTTAGTCACATGTCTGTGGAACTTGTTCAGTTTATGCTCAGTTGTTGAATCTGTTATGTAAACACATATATTTACACATGTAAGTTTGGTGAAAATTAAACTCAGTTGACAGGGAGAGGATGGTTTCTTTTTTTGCTGAGTTTACATACATACAGGCATGCATACATGCACAGTACCAGTCAAAAGTTTGGACACACCTACTCATTCAAGGGTTTTTCTTTATTTTTTACTATTTTCTGGATTGTAGAATGATAGTGAAGACATCAACTATTAAATAACACACATGGAATCATGTAGTAACCAAAAAAGAGTTAAACAAATCAAAAAATATATTTTATACTTGAGATTCTTCAAAGTAGCCACCCTTTGCCTTGATGACAGCTTTGCACACTCTTGTTGGAGCTAGAAACACAAGCATTTCGCTACACCCGCGATACACATGTTTAGCAGATGTTATGATACAAATAAAATTTGATTCGATTTTTTTYAACTATTGCACAGTGTAGRAATCTGCAATGTTTCAAATCACAAAATCAGGCCAGGGGATACTTTGTTTCTGAGCATTTTACGATAGCTGCCTARGAAGTGTCAGTCAGTGTAAAAATGAGGTTACTGTAACCAGATTGCTGTGCTACGCACTCTTCTGAGTGGCTTGGGTCTGACTGTCTTTCAAACATCAGATTATCTTTGTTTTTGTGCAGATAGGTTTTCCTGGTGAACAACATCCTGTAAACAAAAATGGATTAGCTAGCTTTTTCATTTACGAGCATTTAACAGTCTAGACGAAAGACTTCAGTCGCCTATTCACTACTGCCTCTCAAGTAAACAAAAAGGCACCACTGAAATTGTTTTTGAGGAAGTGTTTATGGTGCAGATTGATATGGATGTTTATGCAGAAGCCTACTTATCGGTGGGGACGCAGTGCCCCAGTGCTGTCAGTGAGCATTGTCTTCCAACAGGTGGTGTCACTCCTACACGACGCTTGTCCCTARCCTAAACTCTATCCCTAACCATAACCTTAATCATTTTAAATTTCAACTTCAGTGGGGTGACGTCAGAGTTGGATGTTCCAAGGATCCCAGATAGCAAGGAACCTCAACTGTCTGCAGGTTGAATCGTCGCGCTATGACAGTGGTTACGCCCGGAAGGCTTGCCGACGCTACCAACAGCACATAAACAACAACGTTAATGCATCATCTGTCAGTTGTAGAAACCCGAATGTGTGTGTTTRTTGTGCCTATCCCAAATCAAAACTTTGGCATTCATGATTAGGCTACTGAAAGAAAAACATTTTATGCATGATGATAACAATGTAGGCTAGGCATACGGGGTGMGTATTCGATTTGCCCCACAAGATGTTGCTTGAACTTGGCTAAATCATTATGCTTACATCTGAATGTAATCAGAAAGTGGCTGAAACTATACGGAAGTTTCTAGTTACATCACCTTGTGCCCAATAGCCCCTTGCTCCCTTTACATCCCTGCATGTTCTCGTAGCGCACTCTAAGCCAGGCCAGCAGGCYGTGTGACGGATAGAAAGTCACGTGGTTGCCGGGCAGAAAGCGGCCCCYCCTCCCCAGTCAGTGGAGTAATGAGCGTTCAATTCTATAGGCATCTGCTGCCCTGCCGGTGATGAGTCTGGAATGATGTCATCTTTTCCCGTTGTGTGTGTGTGTGTGTACACTGATGAGTCATAGCTGCGAGATTAGGTAGCCTAGTCTCTTCAGCTCTGTTTAGGTTGAGTCATCCTGCTGTAGTCTCCTTTTGACAAGAAGACTTCATTATAATGTAATTATAACACAGCCGCTCCTGTCCTGTGAGAATAGTTATTCTTCTGGACATGCTGAGTGT
This sequence comes from Salvelinus sp. IW2-2015, assembly GCF_002910315.2. Lineage (NCBI taxonomy): Eukaryota > Metazoa > Chordata > Actinopteri > Salmoniformes > Salmonidae > Salvelinus > Salvelinus sp. IW2-2015. Next base: position 5,785,599 of record NC_036851.1, on the reverse strand, counting down.
GTGTGTCTCACTGTTACGTTGTTTTGTACAGTAGCAGCTGTTGATGCATCATTTTGCTTTCAGTTGGAAAGTGATGAATTGATCCTTTTGTCACTAYATGGCCATGCTAGAAAGGACAAAGGTGACAATGGCAATATCATCAGCAGTGGTGGAAAAAGTACCCAATTGTCCTACTTGAGTAAAAGTAAAGATACCTTTTTTAATAGAAAATGACTCAAGTAAAAGTGGAAGTCACCCGGTAAATTACTACTAGAGTAAAAGTCTAAAAGTATAAATCATTTCAAATTCCTTATATTAAGCAAACCAGACGGCATTGTTGTTTTTTTGAGTTTTTTCTTTACGGATAGCAAGGGGCACACTCCAACACTGACATGATTTACAATTGAAGAATTTGTGTTTAGTGAGTCTGCCAGATCAGAGGCAATAGGGATGACCAGGGTTGTTCTCTTGATAAGTGCGTGAATTTGACAATTTTCCTTTCCTGCTAGCCATTCAAAATGGAATGAGTACTTTTGTGTGTCAGGGGAAATTGTGTAAAAAGTACCTTATTTTCTTTAGTAAAGTAAAAGTTACCCCAAAAAACGACTTAAGTAATACTTTAAAGTAGTTTTACTTAAGTACTTTATACCACTGATCATCAGAAAGTGAGCAGAAAATATATGAGCTATTTGTACTTTAATTTGCGTTTAGGGTTAGTGGTAAGGGTTAATGTTAAGTTAGGTTCAGCGGTTGAAAGCTCTGAACTTCTGTCTCTGTATTATAGCCAAATATTGATGAGCTGCTGCGTCTCACTCTGCGTCTCCTGGACAGTGCAGTTGCAGTAAATTGTGGGACACTGCAGTAGGCTAAATTAGACTTATAGTGCTGGCAGGCGTGAGCTAAAACGTTGTCATAGGACTTCAGTGCTCTCAGAGCCTCAGTATACTCTATAGGCCTAAGTACTGTACCTTCCTGGGCGGTGCAGTGAAACATACTTTGAGAGTGCGTTGACGTCMTTGAGAGAAAAGCAACGTTGAGAGAGCGCGGCAGTGCAGTACTGCATAATSGGAGAGTAGTGGGGTATTAATAGACTAGATATGTGCCTGAAATGGCACTATAGATAGTGCACTACTTTTGWCCAGAGTCATATGGTCAAGTAGTGCGCTATGTKGGGAATAGGGTGCCATTTGGGACACAGTCCGTCCTTCCAGTTGTCTTGGCTATTCCATGAGTCAGTTCCTGTAGTCCTGTCTGCAGTCTGTCGGTTGCCCGGCCAGTCGGGCCAATCAGACAGTTGTTCAGGGAAGTCAGTCAATCAGTGGCTGCGTTTCTAGGTTTTATTTTTTGCAGTCCCGCTACTCAGATGATCAGATCTCACCTCGCCTGGAGAAATGTCTAGCATATCATGTTAAAGTGGTTCCTGAGACGGRGAATGGATCTTATCATATGCCCAGCAGGACTGCAAAGAAAGACAAGCTGGTAATGCCAAACCTTTCAGCCAGTCGGTTAGAGTTAATGTATGTATTTGTTCCTGCCACCAGGCTGTCCCTCCCTCGCAGTCCTCGGTGTGAACTCTGCCTGACAAAGGAATGTAAAGCACCATGTTAGGGATTCTAGATTCTACCCCATCTGTCATTCCAAGCCTTGTTGAGAAAACCACTCCCATGTTTCTCTATTCCTGCTCTGTTCTTAGAATTGGTTCTTTAGAAAGTGGAAGTCACCCAGGAGTTCCATGCTAAGAGTGTTTATGCAAAGAGTGTTCAGAGTTATTAATAATATAAATTGGTAAGACTTTACTTTAAGACATTTAAGGGGGGGTTGTAAATGTTTTATTAAAGGTAGTTCATAGACAGTTAATAGTTGGTTAAATATGAAGTTTATAAAAAAATGTGTAAATAGATATTGCCTGGGCCTCATTAGAGTAGTTTGCTTTAGGTGTTGGTACAGTGGGGAGTGCTATGGTATGCAGTGCCCTCAGAGCCAGCCACTAAGCCAAGCTTACACAAACACAAATGCATTTATAATACGTAAAACAATGGTACTAAGATGACCACGGGAAAGTTTGCCTTCTTTGATAAGACCATATGTAGTTGTGGTAACACGTTTACTCTCAGGGGGAAAACCAGCTTCTATGCGTATCTGACTTCGTAGGAACTTGCTTCCTTATTCCTTGGTATTTGGAGGGCAAACTGAACACGTAGTAGTTTCGTTTATCAGGATCCCATTAGCTACTGCACATGCAGCCGCTACTTGTCTTATGTTCCACATAAAACCTACCAATACATTACAAAGTACAGAACAGTAATAGACAAGAACAACATGAGATAATAATACATTAAATAATTATACAATTTAAAAAAAAAAAGTACATATAGGGAAGACACCAAGAGACAACAAAAATAATATTGACACACTATTCATATATACAGTACCAGTCAKATTTGGACTCATTCAAGGGTTTTGATTTGTTTAACACTTTTTTTTGGTTACTACATGATTCCATATGTTGTATTTCATAGTTTTGATGTCTTCACTATTATTCTACAATGTAGGAAATAAAGAAAAACCTTTGAATGAGTAGGTGTGTCTAAACATTTGACTGGTACTGTACATATTCTTATATACAGTACAGTTAAATTAGGTKTTMTAGAAAGAGGAGAGGRACTGTGATACAATATGTTTTTATTTGTTTTTTAAAGCTGAACTAGCTGTTTGCCTGAGTAACCACTGGTGTCAGAGCATTCCACGATGACATGACTATATATAATGTGACGCATTAAATCTGTTGTTGGTTTGGGTACTGTGAAGAAACCCATAGTGGCGGGTCTGGTGGGGTATGTATGCCTGAAGTGTATGCAAATAGACTATACAACTGGTTAGACATTTTCAACACACAAGCGTTTCTTAAAAAGACTAGAAAGGGAAGCAGTCAATTTCTCCTCAAGCATGAAAGACTGTCATACATGTTGTTGATGTTAGTTCTGTGTGTGCAGTTAAGGGCAAGGCGTCCTGCTTTGTTTTGAGCCAGCTGCGGCTTTCTTAGGTCTTACTTTGCTGCACCTGATCATATTACCGGACATTAATCAAGTTGGGATCAAAGCCTGAACAACTAGTACAATTGTGTAAAAAAACGCATAACATAATTTTATAACAGACATGCCTCTCTCCATTTTCACAACAATTTTGTCAATATGACTTGACCATATTAACTGAACAGCCAGTGTTACTCCTCGGAGTTCAGATTCTTCAACTTGTTCCGTGGTCACACCTTTTATATTCCTAACTCCAGTTGAGGTTTAGGTCTAAGAGTTATGCTTTGAACCAAATATAATGCTTTTGGTTTTAGATGTATTTAAGGCCAGTTTATTGTTCATTAGCCATTCTAACACTGACTGTAACTCCTTGCTAAGAGTCTCAGTGAGCTCACTGGCTCTAAGTGCTGATGTGTAGTGTGCAATCGTCAGCATACACAGTCATTTTAGCTTGTAAGACAAGTGGCAAATAATTTGTAAATATAGAGAAGAGTAACGGCCCAAGGCAACTGCCCTGGGGAATACCGTACTGTACATTTCTGATGTTAGAGAAGCTTCCTTTGAAGAATACTCTGAGTTCAATTGGATAAATAACTCCAACCATGTGATGACGGGTGACGTAAAGCCATAACAAGTGTTTTTTCAATAATAGGTGACTAATCAATGAGCATCAAAAGCTGCACTGAAATCTAACAATACAGTTCCAACTATCATCTGATTATCCATTTATTTTAGCCAATCATCAGTCATCTAAGTCAGTGCAGTACAAGTTGAGTGCCCTTCCCTATATGCATTCTGAAAGTCAGTAACTTGTTCTTTAAAAAAATACCATTGTATTTGTTCAAACACAATTCTCCTCTATCAGTTTACTAAGAACAGTCAGCTTTTCTGATTGAGCGGCTGTTAGAGCCAGCAAAGGGTGCTTTACTATTTTTAGATAGTGGAATTACTTTCGCTTCCTTCCGCTCCTATGGACACACGGGACATGTGGACACATTTTTCCCATTTTTATATATATAATATATATATATAATATATATTATTTTTTTTTTGTCACAATTTTCCATTGACAATATGTCAACCAATCAGCTGAGCAGCCTGACTTGTTTGCCACTTTGCTCTTTTTTTCTTCATCCTTTGAACCATGCATTTTTTAATTCATCATCGATCCAGGGGGGTCTAACAGTTCTCAGTGAGTTTTTTAGCAGGTGCATTTTTGTCGAACATTTTGTCAAGAATAATTTTACAAATACTTAAAGTGCTGCATTGTTGGTCTGAATAATGGGAAGGGCCATCTCCACATGGCCAAGGGTGGACATAGTGCTTTTGGTGTTAGGGAATCTCCTCTGCTGCTCTGGCTGCCACTTCAGGAGCTCACACACCTCTCTTGCCATCAAATCAATATAACCTGTGTGAATTAATAATATGTTTAGTAGGTCTGTTTTGGCTATTGCTGTTTATTAATACTGGTATTTTAGTACCGTTTGTACTAAATACCTGTATTTATGTACGGACCGGTTTGGGTTTAACTTTACCTTGTATAACAGTATTTCATGTTTGATTTGTAAATATGTTAAAGCACTCGCCGCGTGTAATTCAGCTTTTATGCATTGACTCGTCTCGCTTTCCACACACAAGGAAAGCAGTTTTTTCTGCTCTACAGGAGTCACAACCACTTGCAATCTTCATGGTCAATTCTGAAGATGCAACAAGGTGTTGGTAATAACTGATGCTGCTTTCCATTTTGCTTCTTAATATAAATCCACAAGAGTTCTAATAATTACACTATTAGTTTTTGTATCTTACTGTCTGCAAAGAGCTAGTTTGTCTTTCTTAGTAAGTTGTGGCTAAAATAAATTGTTAGCGTTTAATGCTAATCGCTAGTTAGCTAGCTAAATGTACTTAGTCAGAGCAAACATACTTAGCAAAAAAAGAACGTCCTTTTTCAGGACCCAAAGATAATTCGTAAAATTCAAATAACTTCACAGATCTTCATTGTAAAGGGTTTAAACACTGTTTCCCATGCTTGTTCATTGAACCATAAACAAATGAATGAACATGCACCTGTGGAACGGTCGTTAAGACACAAACGGCTTACAGACGGTAAGCAATTAAGGTCACAGTTATGAAAACTAAGGACACTACAGAGGCCTTTCTACTGACTCTGAAAAACACCAAAGTAAAGATCCCAGGTCACTGCGCATCTGCGTGAACGTGCCTTAGGCATGCTGCAAGGAGGCATGAGGACTGCAGATGTGGCCAGGGCAATAAATTGCAATGTCCGTACTGTGAGACGCCTAAGACAGCGCTACAGGGAGACTGGACGGACAGCTGATTGTCCTCGCAGTGGCAGACCACATGTAACAACACCTGCACAGGATTGGTACAGCGGGACAGGTACAGGATGGCAACAACAACTGCAACAACAACTACACAACTACACCAGGAATGAACAATCCCTCCATTAGTGCTCAGACTGTCCGCACTAGGCTGAGAGAGGCTGGACTGAGGGCTTGTAGGCCTGTTGTAAGGCAGGTCCTCACCAGACATCACTGACAACAATGTCGCCTATGGGCACAAACCCACCATCGCTGGACCAGACAGGACTGGCAAAAAGTGCTCTTCACTGACGAGTCACGGTTTTGTCTCACCAGGGGTGATGGTCGGCTTCGCGTTTATCGTCGAAGAAATGAGCGTTACACCGAGGCCTGTACTCTGGAGCGGGATCGATTTGGAGGTGGAGMGTCCGTCATGGTCTGGGGTGGTGTGTCACAGCATCATCAGACTGAGCTTGTTGTCATTGCAGGCAATCTCAACGCTGTGCGTTACAGGGAAGACATCCTCCTCCCTCATGTGATACCTTTCCTGCAGGCTTATCCTGACATGACCCTCCAGCATGACAATGCCACCAGTCATACTGCTCGTTCTGTGCATGATTTCCTGCAAGACCGGAATGTCAGTGTTCTGCCATGGCCAGCGAAGAGCCCGGATCTCAATCCCATTGAGCACGTCTGGGACCTGTTGAATCGGAGGGTGAGGGCTAGGGCCATTCCCCCCAGAAATGTCCAGGAACTTGCAGGTGCCTTGGTGGAAGAGTGGGGTAACATCTCACAGCAAGAACTGGAAAATCTGGTGCAGTCCATGAGGAGGAGATGCACTGCAGTACTTAATGCAGCTGGTGGACACACCTGATACTAACTGTTTTTGATTTTGACCCCCCCTTTGTTCAGGGACACATTATAAAATTTCTGTTAGTCACACGTCTGTGGAACTTGTTCAGTTTATGCCTCAGTTGTTGAATCTTATGTTCATACCAATATTTACACATGTTAAGTTTGCTGAGTTTAGCTAGCAAATACAGCCTGACACCAGTTCTGATGTWGGCCTAGATCAGCATGTTGTTTGTGCAATGGTATATTCTAAATCGGGGAACAATAGGTGATCATTAATATTTTAGCTTCATCAAAGCTAGCTATATCAAGTAAAAAAATGAGAGAAATATTGTGATATGATATTTTGGTCATATTGCTGAGTCCTACTTTAGGCTACATGGTATATGTAATTTGTCGGGAAATGTCATAGCAGTCACTGCAGCAATAGGCTATGTCTCTGATGAATATCAGATTTGTGTGTGTGTGTGTGGGCGTGTGACTCAGATGGGGCTAGGCAGAGAAGGGCAGGGCATGTTCAACACCTACTGCTCTCCATGTTCTTTGTTCCGTATCAGGGTGTGGACATGGCATGTGCTGCTGAGGAATCACTGTAGCATGGATGTGTCACTGTGCGTGCGTATCATACACATCCTCCCCTTAGCTCCATACAGACAGACAGTAACATGGGTGAATCCTAAGTCATGCATTGCTGTCAATGGGAGACTAGTTATATGACTTAAAGGACAACTCCACCACTTATAACATTTGGGTTGTTATTATGAAGTATTTAGTGTCCTACASAGTTTGTGTAATTTTATGATTTCATGTCTATTGACTGTTTAGTGATTTGCAAAACTGCAAATTGCTTCTCTGTTGCGTCTCTGTTGCGTTTTCTGTTGCGTTTTCAAGTAAAACTGATATCACATTTGCATAAATATTCAGACCCTTTACTCAGTACTTTGTTGAAGCACCTTTGGCAGCAATTACTGCCTCAACTGTTTTTGGGTATGACACTAAAAGCTTGGCACACCTGTATTTGGGGAGTTTCTCACATTCTTCCCTGCAGATCCTCTCAAGCTCTGTCAGGTTGGATGGGGAGCGTTGCTGCACATCTATTTTCAGGTCTCTCCAGAGATGTTTGATCGGGTTCAAGTCCGGGCTCTGGCTGGGCACTCAAGGACATTGAGACTTGTCCCAAAGCCACGCTAGCGTTGTTTTGGCTATGTGCTTAGGGTTTTTTCCTTTTGGAAGGTGAACTTTCCGCCAGTCTGAGGTTCTGAGCGCGCTGAACAGGTTTCATCATGGACCTCCCTGTACTTTGCTCTGTTCATTCCCTCGATCCTGACTAGTCTCCAGCCCCTGCTGCTGAAAACATCCCCACAGTGTGATACTGCCACCACCATGCTTCACCGTGGGATGGTGCCAGGTTTCCTCCAGACATGATGCTTCGCATTCAGGCCAAAGAGTTCAATCTTGGTTTCATCAGACCAGAGAGTCTCTTGTTTCTCATGGTCTGAGAGTCTTTAGATGCCTTTTGGCAAACTGCAAGCAGTCTTTTACTGAGGATGGCTTCCGTCTGGCCACTCTACAATAAAGGCCTGATTGGTGGAGTTCTGCAGAGATGGTTGTCTTTCTGGAATGTTCCCCATCTCCACAGAGGAACACTGGAACGCTATCAGAGAGACCACCGGGTTCTTGGTCAGCTCCCTGACCCCATAATGTCAAAGTGAAATTATGTTTTTCAACATTTTTACAAGTTTCCCATAAGGATCTATACGCTCTGCCCATTCACAAAGGTGAACATTTTGAAAGGGTGACTACTTATAAGCAATGTAATTCCATACATATACAGTTGACATAATGTTTTTTTAAATACATTTTTGTGTTCCAACGGAGCATTCCTTCATGTCTGTAGAAGTTATGGAACGCAAGGCGATATCATGAGGAAAGCACGTGACCAGGAACTGGTAATCTGCCAGCCCACTGCCTCATTCCCCTCCCATCCGGCCCCACAACACAGCATAAGCTTCATTCCACGTTATACAGACTGTTGACATCTAGTGGAAGGCGTAGGAAGTGCAAACAGATCCATATCTTACAGGGAATTGAATCGGCGATGAGTTGAACATTGACCAGTCTCAGAATTCTCACTTCCTGTTTGGATTTTGTCTCCGGTTTTTGCCTGCCATAGAGTTCTGTTATACTCACGACATCATTTAAACAGTTTTAGAAAACTTCCGCGTGTTTTATATCCAATAGTAATAATAATATGCATATATAGCATCTGGACAGAGTAGGAGGCAGTTCACTATGGGCACGCAATTCATCCAAAAGTGAAATGCTGCCCCGTATCATAAAGAAGTTTTTAACATGATTTTTAAATGACTACCTCATCTATGTACCCACACACATACAGATAATTGTAAGGTCCCTCAGTAGAGCAGTGAATTTAAAACACAGACCAGGAGTTCTCCTATGGTTCACAAAAAGGGCACATATTGGTTCATGGGTAAAAAAAAAAGCAGACATTGACTATCCCTTTGAGCATTTTTTTATTTTCCTTTATTTAACCAGGTGGGCCAGTTGAGAACAGTTCTCATTTACAACTGCGACCTGGCCAAGATTAAAGAAAAACAGTGCGACAAAAACAACACAGAGTTACACATGGGATAAACAAACATACAGTCAATAATACGATAGAAAAATCTATATACAGTGTGTGCAAATGTAGTAAGATTCGGGAGGTAAGGCAATAAATTGGTCATAGTGGCAAAATAATTACAATTTAGCAATAAACACTGGAGTGATAGATGTGCAGAAGATGAATGTGCAAGTAGAGATACTAGGGTGCAAAGGAACAAAAAAAACAATATGAGACGATGCAGTTGGGTGGGCTATTTACAGATGGGCTATGTACAGCTGCAGCGATCGGTTAGCTGCTCAGATAGCTGATGTTTAAAGTTAGTGYGGGAAATATAAGTCTCCAGCTTCAGTGATTTTTGCAATTCGTTCCAGTCATTGGCAGCAGAGAACTGGAAGGAAAGGCGGCCAAAGGGGGTGTTGGCTTTGGGCATGACCAGTGAAATATAGCTGATGGAGCGCGTGCTACAGGTGGGTGTTGCTATGGTGACCAGTGAGCTGAGATAAGGCAGGGCTTTACCTAGCAAAGACTTATAGATGACCTGAAGCCAGTGGGTTTGGCGACAAATATATAGCGAGGGCCAGCCAACGAGAGCATACAGGTCGCAGTGGTGGGTGGTATATGGGGCTTTGTTGACAAAACAAATGGCACTGTGATAGACTGCATCCAGTTTGCTGAGTAGAGTGTTGGAGGCTATTTTGTAAATGACATCGCCGAAGTCGAGGATCGGTAGGATAGTCAGTTTTACGAGGGTATATTTGGCAGCGTGAGTGAAGGAGGCTTTGTTGCAAAATAGGAAGCCGATTCTAGATTTAATTTTGGATTGGAGATGCTTAATGTAAGTCTGGAAGGAGAGTTTACAGTCTAACCAGACACCTAGGTATTTGTAGTTGTCCACATATTCTAAGTCCAGAACCGTCCAGAGTAGTGATGCTAGTCGGGCGGGCGGGGGCGGGCAGCGATCGGTTGAAGAACATGCATTTAGTATTTTACTAGCATTTTAAGAGCAGTTGGAGACCACGGAAYGAGAAGTGACCGCATGGTGATGTCATTTATTCTACACTTTGGATGGTGTATCAATACACCCAGTCACCACAAAGATACAGGCACCCTTCCTAACTCAGTTGCCAGAGAGGAAGGACACCACTGAAGGATTTCACCATGAGGCCAATGGTGTCTTTAAAACAGTTACAGAGTTTAATGGCTGTGATAGGTGATAACCTGAGGATGGATCAACAACTTTGTAGTTACTCCACAATACTAACCTAAATGAGTGAAAAGAAGGAAGCATGTACAGAATAAGAATGTTCCAAAACATGCATCCTGTTTGCAATAAGGCACTAAAGTAGTACTGCAAAAAATGTGGAGTATAACAAAACAAAAAAATCTCCAAATACAAAGCAATTTGTTTGGGGCGAATTCAACACATCACTGAGTACCTCTCTATATATTTTTAAGAATGGTGGTGGCTGCATCATGTTATGGGTTTGTCATAGACAGCCATTTTCAAGTCTCTCAATAGATTTTCAACTAAATTTAAGTCCAGACTGTAACTAGGCCACTCAGGAACATTCAATGTCATCTTGGTAAGCAACTCCAGTATATATTTGGCGTAGTGTTGTAGGTTAAAGTCCTATTGAAAGGTGAATTTGTCTCCCAGTGTCTTTTGAAAAGGATTAGACAACCAGGTTTTCCTATAGGATGTTGCCTTTGCTTAGCTCCACTCCTTTTCTATTTKTCCTAAAAAAATCCTTAAATCAAATGTATTTATAAAACCCTTTTTACATCAGCTGATATCTCAAAGTGCTGTACAGAAACCCAGCATAAAACCCCAAAACAGCAAGCAATGCAGGTGTAGAAGCACGGTGGCTAGGAAAAACTKCCTAGAAATGCCAGAACCTAGGAAGAAACCTAGAGAGGAACCAGGCTATGAGGGGTGGCCAGTCCTCTTCTGGCTGTGCCGGGTGGAGATTATAACAGAACATGGCCAAGATGTTCAAATGTTCATAGATGACCAGCAGGGTCAAATAATAATAATCACAGTGGTTGTCGAGGGTGCAACAGGTCAGCACCTCCTTAACATGGGTTTGTCATAAAATGCAAACAATAATGCAAAATATCCTTATTTCAAAGCTGAGTGTCAGCAAAAACCATAGTCATTGCCAAAACTTCACTTCGTCTCCCTTGCATCAGTCACGTCTCTCTGTCCGTGTGTGTGAATGACATCATTAGGGCTGAGACAGCGTGCACTTAAAAAAAAAAGAGATTGCTTCTTCTATGCAAATGTTGTTGATCAGTACAATAAAATAAGTCTCAAATGGAAAGGAAACAGATTTGTTTTTCGTCTGTAGCCCCATGAAATCAGCCTAAACAAGCTCCATACACATCTATCCATGCACACAKTCCTATTGAATAGGCATTCACGTCACCAATAGAGACTTACCATTTTAAGTAAATTATAACCGTTATGTTTTTKTGTAGATTGGTTAYAACAAAGTCAAATTGGTTGTATAATTGATTCATTCATGCACATAAGGGTGTKTCAGAAAAAATTGACKTCAAACATTTCAAATGTAGTGATATATTGATCTCAAAGGATCTGTCTGGATCAAGTGCCATTTTGACTGTGACTTTGGCTAATACGCCCTCTTTTTTTTGTTGTTGCTGTGGTAACGTTTAGGTGTCGCGATGGTACCGAGTATCGCGATACTAAGCCTGGTATCGGTAGCGAAGTCGAATGATGCGCRGCGTCATTCGTGGGYGACGACGTGTACTGTCGCCTTGCTTTACATTTGCCCTAACTGTGTTGTGTTACATGCGGCAGGATGGGAGGGCTACTGCATTGATACGGAGTACTGCAAAATGCCCAAGGCTACAACAATCATGATGTTTAATAAAACACCTTTGTGTACAGCGCCTCTCCAGGTCCCAAGGACCACTTCACACAATATTACATTTTAATAATTGTTTATTTAAACTTCTGGTTGAAAGTAGCATACAATCGAAATAAGAGGAATGTCGTTTTGAATTATTGCTGTAACGTCTTTACTGTGATAACAGGAATGTCATGTTATATCAGTAATATTATACAAGTGATATGAATGTTACAATTACCAAGGTGTAAGGTATCTCTTGGTGTGTGTGTGTGTGTGTGTGTGTGTGTGTGTGTGTGTGTGTGTGTGTGTGTGTGTGTGTGTGTGTGTGTGTGTGCTCTTTGACACTGCGCAGCTCGTCGTACGACGTGAAGTCGGGGCTGAAGATCGCGGTGAAGAAGCTGTCGAGGCCGTTCCAGTCCATCATGCACGCTAAGAGGACCTACAGAGAACTACGACTCCTCAAACACATGAAACACGAGAACGTGAGTTAACCCCGTCCACACACACACACACACATCTCTCCCGGAGCATGTGAGTTAACCTTTCCTTGACCTTTTACGGATCTACCAGTCCAACTTTGCAAAAGTTACCGGTATTTTTCACAAGTCCCAGTTTGAGCCTAGAGGATTCCCTCCCTGCTTATTCAAGTTCCAATAATCCTCCAACCGGGATTTCTGAAAAATCTGCTGTGTGTGTACGCGCTCATGCATGTGTCTGTCGCCGCCATCTGCCTCCACTCTGGGGAAAGCTGACCTGACCTCAGAGTGAGAGTTACTGACTGCGGGTACTGTATCTGTGCGTTATGAAAGGCTATTGATTGCTATCTCTTAATCTAAAGAGCAGATGGAGGAGCCGTGTCTGTTTTTGTGTGTGCACATGAGTGTGTGTGTGTGTGTGAAGGGAGTAGAGTGGACGAAGTATGTGTTTTATATGATCCTCCAGCTCCTGTTGTAACCGTACACTGGGAGCTTCTCTCTGAGTGATCAACAGGTCAGTGTCACATAGAACAGGTCAGTGTCACATCCATAGAACGACATTCACTTGAGCCGACAAAGGCCCCTGGCCTTTATTAGGACGAGAAATGTCAAAGTGGCATTGACTAAATACAGTAGAATAGATTACAGTAGATACTTCTGTACTCATCTCATATATATGTACAAATTATTAAAGTGACTCGTGTTCCATTATTTAAAGTTGCCAGTGATTCCATGTCTGTGTATATACGGCAACCAGGGTTGTGTAGCTGGGTTGCAGGGTTGTGCAGGGTTGTGTAGCTGGTTGGTACCCGGCTAGTGATGGCTATTTAACATTATGGCCTTGAGATAGAAGCTGTTTTTCAGTCTCTCGGTCCCAGCTTTGATGCACCTGTACTGACCTCGCCTTCTGGATGATAGCGGGGTGAACAGGTGGTGGCTCGGGTGGTTGATGACCTTGATGATCTTTTCGGCCTTCCTGTGACATCGGGTGCTGGGTAACCTGAAGGGCAGGCAGTGTGTCCCGGGTGATGCGTTGGYCAGACCGCACCACCCTCATGAGAGCCCTGCMGTTGCGGCCGGTGCTGTTGCCGTACTGGCGGTGATACTGCCCGACAGGATGCTCTCAATTGTGCATCTGTAAAAGTTTGAGGGTCATAGGGGCCAAGCTGAATTTCTGCAGCCTCCTGAGCTTGAAGAGGTACTGATGCGCCTTCTTCGCCACATTYTCTMTGTGGGTGGACCATTTCAGATTGTCAGTGATGTGTACGCCAAGGAACTTGAAGCTTTCCACCTTCTCTACTGTGGTCCCGTCGATGTGGACAGGAGCGTTCTCCCTCTGCTGTTTCCTGAAGTCCATGTTCAGCTCCTTAGTTTTGTWGACGTTGAGAGGTTATTTTCCTGGCCGCACTCTGCCAGGGCCCTCACTTCCTCCCTGTAGGCTGTCTCGTCATTGTTGGTAATCAGGCRTACTACTGTTGTGTCGTCTGCAAACGTGATGATTGAGTTGGAGGCYTGTGTGGCCACGCAGTCATGGGTGAACAGGGAGTACAGGAGGGGGATGAGCACGCACCCTTGTGGGGCCCCTGTGTTAAGGATCAGCAAAGTGAAGGGGTTGTTTCCTACCTTCACCACRTGGGSGAGGCCCGTCAGGAAGTCCAGGACCTAGTTGCACAGGGCGGAGTTCAGACCCAGGGCCCTGAGCTTAATGATGAGCTTGGAGAGTACAGTACTATGGTGTTGAATGCTGAGCTATAGTCAATAAACAGCATTCTGACGTAGGTATTCCTCTTGTCCAGATGGTATAGGGCAGTGTGCAGTGCGAAAAAAGCAGAAAGCAAATWGAAGTGGGTGTCGGGTAAGATCTTTAACTAGCCTCTCAAAGCACTTCATGATGACAGAAGTGAGTGCTACGGGGCGATCGTCATTTAGTTCAGTTGGCCACCCACCAGWGTACCTTGACTTAAGTGGAAATGTTAGACTATTCTAGTCGTTCTAKTTCTATGGTCACATCCCCTCTCTAACGTTGAGTCACTATAGGAGAGCTAAGTTGTAGGAAGTGAAGAAGCCCCTCACCGCTTATTCAAACATCAGTCCTGCTCACTGATTTCACTCTCACGGTGGTATGGTGCTGAAAACCCAACACTTCACCCTTACAACCACTGGTTACATCCGATATTATGCTTGTGGGGCGAAGGGAAGTTAACTCTGCATAAACCAGTGGTGTAAACAACACTGCAGCAAATTTCTTCCTTCAGGGGTGTGGGGTTTCACTGAATGATTCAGTGGTGGCGAGGCTGAGCACACTAGGTCAACTGCTGTGTGTCGTGGTCAAGTTGAAGTTGATAGGAGGTTTGACCCAGAGTCTAACTTAAGAGGTACCATGCTGCTGCACRGAAAGCAAATACCACCAAGCTGTGGTTGTGTGTGGCAAATGGCAATAAATTCATCTTAATCTGACAATGCCGACGGTGGTGATTGTGGACAAGGTCTWTTCAAAATCGAAATGTTATCTCTCTGTGACTTTAGGTAACTCAACTGCAGGCAACAGCAGGATKCACCTGCCACAGAGAGTGTGTGGGTTTGAGTTGTTAAAACTTCTCTTTTGAGTTCAGGTAACAGTTAGCGCTTAGCAGGTAAGGGAACAGTAGAGGAGATACATGTGTCAGTTTGATCACAGCTCTTGAGTCTTGACCCACTTCCCTGTTCTTCTCTGAGTGAATTTCCCCGCTGTTGCCTGGTTACACTGCAGGCTGTGGTTTTTGGAAAGCCTGAGTCAGCCAATCACTTTTTGTTTTGGCTAGAGTCCACCAATCGCAGAGGGCTCTGCCCTGCGTGGARGGTGTCGAGTCGTGTTGTTACGACACCCACCCACATCAGTCAGTTRCTCTAGAGGGGGGCACACTGGGTCTGGCACCGGTGTCCGCTTCCTCCCTCTGTCCGCTCTCCTCAACTCCTCTCTAGCCACCCACACAGTGCCTGCATGCTAGCTCTTCTTTCTCTATGCCTCTTTCCCTCTCGTTCACCTCCCTCTCGTCACGCCGCGCCTCGTTCTCTCTCCCTCTCCTTTCCCCTCTCATTCCCTGTTCTCTCTCCCTCTGGCTCTCTCTTTCTGTCTATTGTATTCTGCATGATTTCCTGTAAAGTTCAGTCATCACTTTCTCCTGTGTTAACAGCAACAAACAAGACACACACACCACAACACACACACACACACACACACACACACACACACCACACACACACACACACACACACACAACTATGAGTGCATTAGCCTGTGTCACAGAGCCCTGACTGTCACTGTGTACTGTCTGTCCTGTGTTGAGAGCAGAACAGTGGTTCAGGCTCTGTTCCAAAGCTTTAGAACGACCTGCCATGACTGCATTCAAAAATCCATCAACTTTGTTTGATGAAACGTGATGTTGTTGGTTGTCAAAGCGACCTTTTATCTGATGGCTGTTAAACACAGTGAAAGACCATGTCAAGGACAACGGGCGGCAGCACAGTCTCACACTACGAAGGCTCTACTTTTCTTTGCACAAAGACAAATGCATAAACCATTCTCCTCTGTGTGTGCGCTTTGCACATTTGCCTCAATCACCCCGAGGGATTTTAGCAGTTGGAAGAAGACCACATGTTGTGGCGTCTGTTAGTGTTTTGTCTGTAGCGTGAGCTTTTTCTGTAGCATGAGTTATGTTTGCAATGTGAGTTGTGTCTGTTGTATTTAGAATGTTGTCTAACCTTTGACCTCCTCTTTCCTGTCAGGTGATTGGCCTGTTGGATGTGTTTACGCCCGCTACCAGCCTAGAGGAGTTCAACGATGTGTGAGTAACATCTTTCTTGTTCTCTCTCTTGCTCGCCATTTCTAAACCCCCCTCGCTCTGGCATTTCAAATAGCTGTTGTGTAGGAGTTCAAGTTGCCTGGCAGAACACATACACATGTATATGTTATAGGGATGGGGGGGGGGGGGGGACGATACGGTAGGCTTGGGCGGTTCCAGATTGTTGTACTGTCCATCTCTCATACCGGGATTTGTGGTATTACCAGCATAGCACACAAGTGGGCACTAAAAACACAATAAAAGCCCATTGGGCCTCCGTTACCAGAATGCTAACAAAATTGGCACAAACTAATAACGAAATCACATAGACGCTGTTAGCTAAATGCTAACGAGCGAAAAACGAACAAACTAATTGCGAAGACAGACAAATCCAGCTCCATAAAGTCATACAAGCATAGCTACAAGCGAAAGTGAACGAGATAAATTGTGCAAGTGAACAAAGTTGTGACGCGTGCTTTTTCTGAAGGAAGTGCAGCATGTGTACATGGAGAAGAACTGAGGAGGGGGGGAAAAACGCTAGTAGGAAACGCAGGGGGGAAAATGACTCATCCAGAGCTCTTTGTCTTCTGGCAGGAAGCCGTTATCAGATATCTGATGGCAAACATTTAGTTGTGAATTGCGTACAAGTYTAACTTTATCACCTCATGTGCGCCACACAGAGAGACTCTCCAATAGATATAGAACGCTATGGACTCAGCAGCTCGCTTTCTCCCYTTGTGCTAWTTTACAAACAKASACAGTGACTGGCTCAACTGTTTTGGGGATCTACKGTAAGCTTAATKATTTAAAYTAATGTGACCGGTGAAATGAAGAACGCAGTCTGCTTTATCTCCTTAAGGTATTGCACAAGTTGACTGCAAGGTAATAACTTAAGTAGCTACAAATATTCAAATGTATTGAAAAACTTTGGACTGTATTGAAAAACRATCCCGTGGCTTTTTCCAAATACCCCCGGTATACGGTTTATACAGTATACCACCCAAGCTAACAGTAGAGTATTGCGATGTTATTTTTGACGATTTTATGTCGATACTGTGGGCTCCATAATAACAAACTTAACGCAATGGTACATCTAAGCGCTGGTGGCAGTGCCATAGGTTCGGGGGTGTGTCAAATATTTTWGCTATTTTCACAACCGGAATTATGGGCACAGATGCTGGCGGTGGCGTGAAAGAGCTGCYTTTTGATGAATAAACAAGTTGTGGATGTGTCGAGGCTTAAAACTGGCCAATCAGAACGTGCTCCATGGCTAAATATGTGGTTGCTTCAAGTTGTGTATTTACAGTATTTTAAGAATTGCGTTGTCATCAACTCCAATTAGAATGTTAGTCCATTGTAGCCTAATTTTGTTAAATAACCTACAGAAACAAAATAACAACATGTATGTAAGCCTATCCCATCTTTGCTAAATCCACATTGTAAGAAGTCTAATTGCGTGACTTCAATAAGGAAATATATTGTTAAACATYGCATTCGCTGTGATCTAGAGGCTAGGCCTACTGTACAGTGCATTCGGAAAGTATTCAGACCCCTTGACTTTTTCCACATTTTGTTACAGCCTTATTCTGAAATGGATTAAATAAACAATCGTCAGCAATCTACACACAATACCCCATAATGACAAAGCAAAAACAGTTTTTGGGAAATGTTGCAAGTTATTTAAAATAAAAAGCTGAAATAGCACATTTACATAAGTATTTAGACCCTTTACTCAGTARTTTGTTGGAGCACCTTTGGCAGCAATTACAGCTTAGTCTTCTTGGGTATGACTSTACAAGCTTGGCACACCTGTATTTGGGGAGTTTCTCCCATTCATCTCTGCAGATTTTCTCAAGCTCTGTCAGGTTGGATGTGGAGTGTCACTGTACAGCTATTTTCAGGTCTCTCCAGAGATGTTTGATTGGATTCAATTCCGMGCACTGGCTGGGCCACTCAAGGACATTGAGACTTGTCCCGAAGCCACGCTTGCGTTTTCTTGGCTGTGTGCTTAGGGTTGTTGTCCTGTTGGAAGGTAAACCTTCGCCCCGGTCTGAGGTCCTGAGCGCTATGGAGCAGGTTTTTGTCAAGGATATCTTTGCACTTTGCTCCATTCATCTTTCCCTCCATCCTGACTAGTCTCTCAGCCCCTGCCGCTGAAAAACATCCCCACAGCATGATGCTTCACCGTAGGGATGGTGCCAGGTTTCTTCCAGGCGTGACGCTTGGCATTCAGGCCAAGTTTCATCAGACCAGACAATCTTGTTTCTCATGGTCAGAGTCTTTAGGTGCCTTTTGGGAAAAGTCCAAGCTGGCTGTCATGTGCCTTTTACTGAGGAGTGGCTTCCGTCTGGCAACTCTACCATAAAGGCCTGATTTGTGGAGTGCTGCAGATATAGTTGTCCTTCTGGAATGTTCTCCCATCTCCACAGAGGAACACTGGAGCTCTATCAGAGAGACCATCGGGTTCTTGGTCAGCTCCCTGACACCAAGGCCCTTCTACCCCGATTGCTCAGCCCTAGGAAGAGTCATGGTGTTTAAGAATGATGGAGGCAACGGTGTTCTTGGGAACCGTTCGATGCTGTTTTGGTGTCCTTCCCCAGATTTATGCCTCGACACAATCATGTCCGTAGAGCTCCGAGAAAATTCCTTCGACCTCATGGCTTGGTTTTTGCTCTGACATGCACTGTCAACTGTGGGACCTTATATAGAGAGGTGTGTGCCTTTCCAAATCATGTCCAATCATTTGAATTTACCACAGGTGCACTCCAATCAAGTTGTTGAAACATCTCAAGGAGGATCAACTGGAACAGGATCTACCTTAGCTCAAGTTTCCTAGCCAAGGGTCTGAATACTAATGTAAATAAGGTATCTGTTTTTAATTTTGACTACATTTGCGGAAAAGTCTAAAGAACCCGTTTTCGCTTTGTCATTATGGGCTGTTGTGTGTAGATTGAGGAGGAAAAATATCAACGTAATCCATGTTAGAATAAGGCTGCAACGTAACAACATGTGGAATAAGTAAAAGGGTCTGAATACTTTCCGAATTCACTTGAAATTGCGTTATGTCTTTAATGTCTGAGCCATGGATATGCCAAACGTTGTGAATACGCCAGATTAAATGCACTATTGATGAGGCTTAAAATGAGAGTTAATCATTCGAATCAAATTCGAATCAAAATAAAACTTGTTTTAAATTGTCTATGTTTAAATGCAGTTACAGGCACCATAATTGCTCCCCGTGGGCGTATACTATTAAGACTATTGAGGCTTTTACGCACATCAAAAATAAATAAATAATGGGAGCTGGCTAAAATAATGATAAAAAGGGGACTCACTTTTTTGCTGCTCCCAAACTTGATCTTTCACTAAAGCTTTGGTGATTTAATAGTTATTTCAAAGCACTCTCACAAGCCAAACCCTTTATTGAAAGTCTGCTATTTGGCATGACAAAAAAAAAACAGCCTTCATTGAGGGGAGGCTATGATTTCTTGTTTTTCGTTTAATTTTATAAAATAAAAACAATCTGTTTTTAAAATGACAACAATATTTCTAAATAGGATGGAGTCAGAAGCATGATATCTTAAATAACATCTCTTGTTCCATGACACTGTGTGCACACATAGTCCTAAATGTCTTTACGTACAACATTTGCACGTCTATACAATTGACAGGAGAGTAGTAATTTGTGTCGTTCCGAGGCACATTCTCAAAYAACAATTGGCTATCGATATGGCATTATAGGAGGACTGAATAGTTTGGAGGAGCGCATCTTTGGTAATCGAACGAGGGGCGCTCTGAAAATGGGGATGGATTGCCTYCTTGAACAAGCYAAATAAAGTATGCAGGTATGTGAATCATGAAACGTCAAATATTTCAGGCACCATTCAGTAGCCAATTATTTTAAAATCTGTTTACTCATAGGCTACTTGGCTAATGTATGCCAGATAAAATGACGCACATATGCAAAGCTGCTAAACCTGCCTTGATTAGGGGGGGTAGATATGCTTGGTTTTAATAAAATTAAACAAAAATGGGGCCAATCGTTTTTAAATACGAGATTCCATGCACTGATGGCACGCTGGATAGGTTGCACTTCCGCTCTTAAAATCCATGCCATTACCGATACGTTACCTGCTTTTGATGGGTCTTAAACTTCCATTTAGCACAGTATGAAATTGCACTTTTCACTTTTTTTAATAAGGACACACATCAAATCTTGCCACCCTCCCACCCCAGTGCAAGTGAGCTGATATTGGACAGGTAAAATTGCAGAAACCTAGTGTAAGGGTAAAATGCCAGTTGCGCCAGTTACATCGCAAAATCGCAAACTAAGGTGCATTCAACACTTGCACCTATTTATAGACCCTTGATCTAAGTGTCGATTTGTAAAACATTGTATTTTCGACTTTTTGTTAGCTACGCTAGTCCTGCATGTCCTCGCCAAAACTCTGTTATTTTTCATCCTATAGTTTCTATAGGATGTTCCAATATGTTTGGACATCAAATCACAATAAAATGCAGTATCGAATCGCATACATATAGAATCGCAAATATCTATGCATAAGAATCGTGATAATATCGTATTGTGAGGTCCCTGGCAAATCCAGCCGTATTATATTTAAACAAACCTATTTCTGCAGGTCTTTATTTCATGTGTTTGGTCGTGTGATTTGTCTCACTGAGACCATGCGGTTTACCACTCGACACATTATTCCTTATTTCCATGGTAACAAGCATTCCACTGTTCTCTGTGGCTTCCAGTATGAATTGTGTAAATACAGAGGTACTAACCTTCATTCTCATTGGGCTAGATAGGATCTCTCTCTCACTTACTCACTCACTCTCACACTCACTCCATTGAAAAGTTTGGGGTCACTTAAAAATGCCCTTGTTTATAAAAGAAAGCATTTTTTCCCATTAAAATAACACAATTGATCAAAAAATACAGTGAGATGAAATTAATGTTGTAATAGACTATTTTACTGGAAACGTCAGATTTGAATGGAATATCTACAGAGGCCCATTATCAGCAACCGCCACTCCTGTGTTCCAATGCCATGTTGTTAGCTATTCCAAGTTTATCATTTTAAAAGCAGCTGAAAACTGTTATTCTGATTTAAAGAGCAATAAAACTTGCCTTCTTTAGACTAGTTGAGTATCAGCATTTGTGGGTTCGATTACAGGCTCAAAATGGCCAGAAACAAAGAATTTCCTCGTGAATGTGAGATAATATAACTATCCCTGTTCACCCTACATGAGCTGTAAAGCACTTACGGTGTTACTGCTTGTAATTGTAACTGTAGAGAGACATCTCTCTTTTCACCAATTGTGTTTCCCCTAGGATTTTTTTCAGCAGCGGTGTGGGGTTGTGGGTGGCCAATGGTTTTTAAAGCACATTTCCTGCAATTCTACAAATTTTGCCATTACTTTCTTGGGGTTGTGATTGTCAGGTACCTGGTGACCCACCTGATGGGGGCGGACCTCAACAATATCGTCAAGTGTCAGAAACTGACGGACGACCACGTTCAGTTCCTCATATACCAGATCCTCCGGGGTCTCAAGGTAGGCGTGTGTCTGTGTTTGGGCCTGTGTGTGTGTGTGTGTGTTTTCATAGGTATGCAGTTGTAAATAGTTGTCTGTTTTTGTTTTTGCAGTATATCCATTCAGCAGACATCATCCACAGAGTAAGTTACATCAAACTTACAGTACCAGTCAAAAGTTTGGACACACCTACTCATTCAAGTTTTTCAAAATGTTATTTACTATTTTCTACATTGTAGAATAAGAGTGTGCAAAGATGTCATCAAGGCAAGGGGTGGCTACTTTGAAGAATCTCAAATCTCAAATACATTTTGATTTGTTTAACACTTTGTTGGTTACTCCATGATTCCATATGTGTTATTTCATAGTTTCGATGTCTTCACTATTATTCTACGTTGTAGAAAATAATAAAAAAGAGAAAAAAAACAAAGAAAAACCCTTGAATGAGTAGGTGTGTCCAAACTTTTGATTGGTACTGTACGTCGATCTTTACGTCAAGATGCTTGCAGTTGGCGGAGGGTGAAAACAGGAATACCTGACAGTGTTAGTGGATACTCAATACCTGCCTTTATTCTCCCCTCTCTCCTTCCCCTCCACAGGATCTGAAGCCCAGTAACTTGGCAGTGAATGAGGACTGTGAGCTCAAGGTGAGGAAAGTTTTTCGACCCATTATACCAGTCTGCCTAACTAAAAGGGATYGTTCAACTACCCTGAACTGCTTCTCCTCTCCAGCTAGGAAGAGATTTTATTTTATACAGTATTTTCAACACGACAGTCACCAACATGAAACATACAGTATAACTCAATCAATTACAGTTGTTAGATATTTCGTTCAGACTGGTGAAAATGCACGCCTGAAGTGGTGGGCTGCTCATGAAGTTGCTACTTGCAAAATGCTACAGTCCGCCCACTGTATTTAGTTATTTTCTGCCTATGCATTGTTCTATCGAAGGCCAAACCCACCATTTGTGTGCGTGGCCAAAGGGCTTTATTATCACGTCATCTAAGCATAGCACCGCTTGGAGTTTGCTAAACGGCATTGGCACTTGGATTGGAACCAGTGCTATGGTCATATGACATAAAAATATACGTATTTGGCCACGTACACCGGTGGTGGGTTTGAAAGAACAATGCATAGGCAGAAAATACTCATCCGTACTGTAATATATGGTGGTGGATCTTTTCTGTTATGGGGCTATTTTGCGTCCACTGGTCCTGGGGCCCTTGTTAAGGACAATGGCATCATGAACTTTACCAAGTACCAGTGTACATTTTAGCCAAAAACCTGGTTACCTTTGCCAGGAGAATTAAACTTGGGCGCAATGACTCAACACACCTCCAGGCTGTGTAAGAGCTTTTTGAACAAGAAAGAGAGTGATGGAGTGCTGCATCAGATGACCTGGCCTCCACAATCCCCCAACCTCAACCCAGTTGAGATGGTTTGGGATGAGTCGGACTGCAGAGTGAAGGAAAAGCAGCCAACAAGTGCTCAGTATATGTGGGAACTCCTTCAAGACTGTTGTAAAAGCATTCAAGGTGAAGCTGGTTGAGAGA